>NC_041382.1:276569492-276630113 GCF_002162155.2 Triticum dicoccoides | reverse complement strand
AGATGTAGTTATGTTACTACAACTACTAGTTAGGAAAATTTAAAAACTTAAATTTGGACATGTTTTGCAAAAAGTGTAGGGAAATGTAAAACGGCTATAACTTTTGCATACGATGTTAGAAAAAAAATGTATAATATATCAAAATGTTTCAAAAATTAAAATCCTTCGAGATGTAGTAATGTTACTACATCTACTAGTTAGGAAAATTTAAAAACTTAAACTTGGACATGTTTTGCAAAAAGTGTAGGGAAAATGTAAAATGGCTATAACTTTTGCATACGATGTCAGAACAAAAACGTATAATAACGGCCTGTTTGCAAATTTTTAGAATCCTCAAATTCTAAAAGGAAAAAAAGTTATGCTCAAATTTCAGTTTTTTTAATTTTGGTCAAATCTGGTCAAACTGTGGTCAAACTACTTATTCAAGAAGTATTAGTGTTACTAAATAATTATTCAAGAATATTAGTGTTACTAAATAATTATTTAAGTTTTTTGGAATTTTCGTCAAATCTGGTCAAACTGTGGTCAAACTTTGTTCAAAATGTGGTCAAACTCCTTATTCAAGAAATATTAGTGTTACTAAATAATTATTGGTTTTTAGAACAATAGTTTTAAACTCAAACAGCGAAATGTGTGACTTCATGCTCAAGTTAAACTCCTGAGGGTTAATAGGATTGACATCTTACTATTGTCAGGAAAACAACAAGTGCAGACTTGGAATTGAGGGAGAATAGAACCCGGAAGTTAAGCGTGCTCAGGCTAGAGTAGTGAGAGGATGGGTGACCGTCCGGGAAGTTAGATGATTTGGAATGATGAGGGGTGATTAGTGATTAAATTGAGAAGCGATGAGGGTGATTAGAGATTACAGGTTAAAATAATTCAGAAATTTGAAAATTCGCGCAAAAAATTTGAAAACAAATTCCGCGGGTTAGTAGTAGCGCGGGTTTTTACCCACGCTACTACTAACGGACGTAGTAGTAGCGCGGGTGGCACCCGCGCTGCTGCTATACGTTAGCTGTACCGCCGGCCCCGCGCTGCTAATAGGCCCAAAACCCGCGCTGTTGGCTAGGCTTTTCCCTAGTAGTGGGTGGGTGTTAGTACTCATAGAATACTATATGATGGTTGAGTATGTGGACTTGCCTAAAGGCTCCGACACATGACCCATCCTAAAAACATGATGAATTGTAGTTGCAAAGTTGACTGAGAACATAGTTTGTTGGTTTCTAATAGAGTTTTTGCTATATACTTCGATCGTGTGATGAACTATTACTTATTCATGAGAAGTATATGATAAAAGTTCTATGATAAAGTCCTATGTTTAATTTTGTTTCTGTTATAATAATCAACAAGATGCTTCTATGTCTGTATTTTGTTTTTAACTACACCTCTCTCTCGAAGCATGTGGACATGTTTTTCGATTTCGGTTTTCGCTTGAGGACAAGCGAGGTCTAAGCTTGGGGGAGTTTATACGTCCATTTTGCATCATGTTTTCTTACTATTATTTATAATTTTTTATCCATAATAATGCTTTTTGGAGTAATTCTAATGCCTTTTCTCTCATAATTTGCAAGGTACACACCAAGAGGGAGAATTCTGGCAGTTGGAAATCTGGACCTGGAACAGCTACGCCAGGCCACCTATTCTGCACAACTCCAAACAAGCTGAAACTTCACGGAGATTTTTTATGGATTATTTAAGAATTATTGGAGCAAATAACAACCAGAGGGGGCCCACCAGGTGGGCACAACCCACCTGGGCGCGCCAGGGAGCCTAGGCGTGCCCTGGTGGGTTGTGCCCTCCTCAGCCCACCTCCGGTGCCCATCTTTTGGTATATAAGTCATTTTGACCTAGAAAATAATAAAGGGAGGACTTCTGGGAAGAAGCGCCACCGCCTCGAGGCGGAACTTGGGCACGAGCACTTTTGCCCTCCGGCGAAATGATTCCGCCGGGGGAACTTCCCTCCCGGAGGGGGAAATCATCATCATCACCAACAACTCTCCCATCTTGGGGAGGGAAATCTCCATCAACATCTTCGACAACACCCTCTTCTCTCAAACTCTAGTTCATCTCTTGTGTTCAATCTTGTTACCTGAACTATAGATTGGTACTTGTGGGTGACTAGTAGTGTTGATTACATCTTGTAGTTGATTACTATATGGTTTATTTGGTGGAAGACTATATGTTCAGATATTGTGCGATATTTAATACCCCTCTGATCATGAGCATGTTTATCATTTGTGAGTAGTTACCTTTGTTCTTGAGGTCACGGGAGAAATCATGTTGCAAGTAATCATGTGAATTTGATATGTGTTCGATATTTTGATAGTATGTATGTTGTCATTCCCTTAGTGGTGTCATGTGAACGTTGACTACATGACACTTCACCATATTTGGGCCTAAGGGATTGAATTGTGGTGTATCAATTAGATGATGGGTTGCGAGAGTGACAGAAACGTAAACCCTAGTTTATATGCTATTCCGTAAGGGACCGATTGGATCCAAAAGTTTAATGCTATTGTTAGAATTTATTCTTAATACTTTTCTCGTAGTTGCGGATGCTTGCGTGAGGGTTAATCATAAGTAGAAGGTTTGTTCAAGTAATAACAGCACCTAAGCACCGGTCCACCAACATATCAAATTACCAAAGTAGCAAACATGAATTAAACCAACATGATGAAAGTGACTAGATGAAATGCCCGTGTACCCTCAAGAGCGCTTTGCTTATCATAAGAGACCGTTTTGGCCTGTCCTTTGCCTCAAAAGGATTGGGCTACCTTTCTTCACTTTAGTTAGTACTATCATTACTTGCTTATTACAAATTATCTTGCAATCAAACTACTCTCCTACTTACAATTTCAGCACTTGCAGACATTACCTTACTGAAAACTACTTGTCATTTCCTTCTGCTCCTCGTTGGGTTTGACACTCTTACTTATAGAAAAGAGCTACAATTGATCCCCTATACTTGTGGGTCATCACAATCATGAACAACAAGTGCGAGCTTTATATCAGGACGCACCCCTTTAGGGAATTTGTCCTGCTTGTGAGCATCAATGCAGACATCATCCTCAGCATAGCGGGATAACTCAAGGAATTTCCTCTGCTATTCATCCATAGTCATTTGGCCCTGTGACTGTTTGCGGAAATCCTACTTCTTCTTCAGGAATGTGTCTTGCACGGAAGGCTAACTAAAATTCCTACCAAGTAGTTACAGTTTCAGCAGGCAGCATACCCCTATGGATTTTCCACCATTGAGCAGTTGTACCCTTCAAGTGAAATGTCGCAAAGGTGATGTAAATGGTAGGGGCAACATTAGTTGACTCCATCTCAAACAGGGATGTCACGAAGCCAATCATCAACATACATAGGATTGGTGGAGTTGCAGAAAATGGACGGGTTGAGGCACATGAATTCTTGCAGTATTATGCGGGCAGGCTATTGATGAGCTTCTGGTTTGGAAACTGGGCCATTACCCTAGTCATAAACTGACAATTCAGCTCAAACGGTTGCATCATTGCGGCAATATAGGTTGGAGGTGGAGGATCATCAACCATCCTACTAAAAACATTAGGGAGGAGTTTAGCAAGGGGTAGAGCAAGTGATGGAGTCATTCATGATGTAACCTGAACAAAAAGCAAAGGGCGCAGTATGTACAAAGCAGTAGTCATTAAAGACACACAGATCCATATATGTAGCCAATTACACATTGTTAGTATGAGTTCGGACAAGACAAACATCCTAGACATACTAGGCGGCACGCCTGCACGCGATGGAGGGATACAACAACAGGACATAGCAAAAGCTATGACAACATCGGAGAAAACTCATGAAGCCTGGCATCTGCATGTGATGATGCATGGTGCCCTTCATATGAGGATTATGCGGTCCGTGACCATTCTCTGATGCAGAACCCAGCCTTCAGCTCATAGCAAAGGTCCATGCCATTCAAAGGAATAACTGTAGATAATTCAGATCTCCGGATGGATGTGATCATGAGAACCTAGAGTTAGAGTCAGTAAAATCTTTTACCAGAATAGAAGAGAGATTAGAATCCCAGAGTAAAGGAGAGGAATAAAAGATCCTAATCCTGACTATTTTCTATGTGGGCCCATAAGCCATACAACAATGTTAGTCAAATAATTTTCCAAAGACTAGACTCAACTTCGTCCAAAGAGTTGGAAAGGGGCTTCCTACAGGCAGTCGGCTATGATACCAACTTGTGACGCCCCTGACTCAAATGTGCAGTAATCATACATGCAAATGCGCACGATCAAGATCAGAGACTCACTGGAAGATATCACAACACAAATCTAGACACAAATTCAAAAGGCTTTAAATTACAAGCCAGGGCCATGAAGGCTCGAATACATAAGCTCGAATACACAAGATTCAGCGGAAGCAACAATATCTGAGTACAGACATAAATAGACAAATTTGCCTTAAGAAGGCTGAGCAAAACAACGACATCTAGATCGAAAAGGCGCATGCCTCATGCCTAGGAGCCTCCTAACTATTCCTGGTCGTCGATGGTCTCCACATAGTAGTATGCTCCATCGGGGTAGTGGTATTCATTGGCGGGATCAGCTGGCTCTTGGGCTCCGTCATCTAAACATAGCAATCAGGTAGTGGAAAAACTGGTAGCAAAGCAAGTGTGAGTAGTAATCCAAAGTACTCGCAAGAATTACATTAGATCGATACTAAGTATGCATCAGCATCAAAGGGAAGGGGTTGTATCTGTGGGCTATATTTCATAAATGCCGGAATAGAGGGAAGGCCTAGCCTATCAAAGACTAGCATCGTGTAGCGTCTTGCAGCATTAGAAGAGTGCAGATTAGTAGCATGTAATAAAGCAATAATTATATAGTAGCAAAGCTTAGAGATCCTTCCTCGACTCCCTGTGAGAAAGCAACCTCGGAGCTATGATATCAATTTAGCATCACAAGTATCCAGTTCTAGTTGTAGTAGATCAAGATACAACTCCGAGTGTCCGTTACCATGGACATGGTTATTCAAATAGATATACTTCCCTACAGGGGTGCACCAACTTACCCAACACGCTCGATTAACTCTGGCCGGACACACTTTTCCTGGTCATGCCCGGCCTCGGCTGATCGACATGACGTAGTCCTACCACGGCTCCATAGAGAGATCCCTTCTAGTCTACATCCTATGTGCTCAAGGGTCTTGGGCCCATTGCCCTTTGCACTCCGGGTCGTTATGCGACCAGCCGGGACAAGCACCAACTCATCCTGGATGCATGGCACTGGCCCGATAGGCCCACAATGATGAACTAGATGTCTGACAGAGCTTTCGGGAGAATCGTACGACGTCGAGTGCTATCCCGCATGGTGGTTAGTGCAAAAAGGTCAGAGGCCTACTCAGATCACATATCCAAACTGTTGTTGTGTTGGGAGCTCGCAGTGACGATCAGTTCTCCTATCGCCCCGTCTCACAGACTTATGGCAAAGGCTAGGCCCATCCCTCTCCTGGGGCGGTATGCTTTCCCGGCTGTGCCACGTAATTATCTCACGGGTACCCCTCGGGGTCGACTCGACTTCAACAAGGGACTAAGGTAAAGTCAAGGTATCCGTGCGTCCATATCATTAAGGGAGAAATCCGAGGAATCACCCTCGATGGATTCCCACTCAATGTAACCGTCAAGGTGAGCTTGGAGGAATCAGACTCGATAGGTTCACACTTGAGGGGCTACACGACAGAGGCATCATCGGAGGTGGTGAAACAGGAACCTCCCTCGGTAACCCACAACCGACTGGCCACGCTATAGAGGTATCGTGGGGAGTGAGGTAGGAGGTATCACCCTCGGCACTCGATAGTAGCTCTGCAGAGTCATGCAACTAAGGGGGGTGCGGTGATGTGTCGGTCTATGCACATCGATCACATTGATTGAATCATCGAAAACAAAGCATGGCAACAAGCACAAGGATGAGGGGTCACCGATGAATCACTAACCAACCTATACTAAGCATATAGGATATCAGGTAAAGTGTCAACAATAGGTTACAAATGCAGGCTATGCATCAGATTGGGAGCAATCAAATATAGTAGAAAATCTAATGCAAGCATGGGAGAGAAAGAATAAACGATATAGGAATGATCAAGGGGGTTTTGCTTGCCTAGAAGCTCTGCGGTAAAAGAGGGGTCGTCGGTGGTGTAGCAGTCCTTAGAGGTCACGTCAGACTCAGGCGCTACCGGAGAGAAGAGGGGGGAAGAAGTGAATATAAAGAAAACAAATGCATCACAATGCATGTCATGGCAATATGTTGTGCTAGGGGTGACCTAATGCAGTGCTACACATTGCAGATGGAGCGGGAAAATATCTGGGAATATTTTCCCGGCTTTAGGCAATTATTGGACAGACAATCTAGAGGTTCCATGTTTGAAGTCATGGAGGCATGTCACAGGTATGTGGATGGCATATTCGGATTCGTCTTATTTTCTGATCATTTTTCATATATAAATTATTTTAATCCGAATTACAGATTATTTTATATGAATTTCCAAAGTTTTAATGGTTTTTTGAAATTATTATTAATTTGGATTAAATTAGAAAATGTTATGTGTACATAGCAGAGGCCAGCCACAGTCTATGACATGGGGCAGTCATTGCCCAGTCAGCGGTCAAGACTGGCAGTTGACTGGTCAAACTGACAAGTGGGACCCCACCATCAGTGACTCAGTTGATAAAACAGGTTTAATTTATTAAAAACTCTAATTAGCTGGTGGGGTCCATCTGTCAGTGGCACATGGGCAACTTAAAACAAATTAACTAATTTATTTAGAGGCATTAGCCCCCCTAGTTAAACAGGGGTCGAGCCTGCTGGCAATGACTCAAGCCAGCCTCTGTGGCTGGCCAGGCACGCACGCACAGAAGTGGCGCATGGCGGCCATGGCGATGGCCAAGGCGAGCAGGTGCGAGCGGGGAATTAGGGCGCGACCACACGCGGCTGGCGAGTCCAGCGTAGGTGGCGGAGACGACCAGTGGCGAAGACGAAGGTGAGCGCGGGGAGCGGCAGAGGCAGACGTGGCATGGGAGCGGGCCGGGCATGGCAGGGATGCGGCCAGGGCACGGCCAGAGCGGTCGAGGCCAGGGGAGCGCCGAGCGGAGGGCAGCGGGCCAAGGGCGCGGCCAGGCGGAGCGGTGGCAAGCAACAACGGGGGCACTAGCAACAAGCAGTGGCGGTAGCTGCAGTACTGCTCGAGAGCGGTAGCGGGCGACGCGGGTGAATCGGGCACGACCCGGGCGAGCGGGGCTTGCGGCCAGGGCGTGCGCTTGAGCATCAGGGGCACGGGGGATCAGGCCCGGGTGCGGCCTAAGCGCGGCAGGATGCGCGGGATGCGGGCATCGAGTGGCCGCGAGCTCAGTCGGAGCTTGTGCAGCATGGGACAGCATGGGGTCGCAACAAATAGAGGGGGAGAATAGGGGTAGCAGAGGTGGGGCTCACCATAGAGCGGTTGGCATGCTCGGGGAGGCCGGAAGCACACCGGAGGGGAGAATCAACGGCGAGGTGGTGGTGGCCGAGCATGGAGAAGACGGCGAAGGTGTCGGCCACGTGGCTCCCGGGACTAATGTGGCACCTAGGACGGATGAAGTCGAGGGTGGTGGACCTCCAGGACGTGCTCCCACATGCCAAAGGGGCCGGTGGATGTGTCAATGACAAAGAGGCAGTGGTCACCACGGGTCTTCCGAGCTTGAATTTGAGCAGTAGAGGTAGGGGGCGAAGGGGGAACAAGGGGGGAAAGGAAGAGGGTGGTTTAGGGTTTTCGGGGGACGTAGATATAGAGTGGGAGGACGACGTGGTGGCCATCCACGAGCCTGGTGCCCTGGATGAGCACCACGACCTCCTTGTCTCATGTACAGAGGAGGAGGCCCCGGACACACCCTCCCGTGGTCGTTACTCCTGGCGGGATCTAGTCTAGCCCCACAGATCAGTACTAGTATTTTATGCGCACTTTGTCCTCACTCGTGCGCACCCGAGAGCAACTTCCCGGTCGATCACCCATCCTGAAATTACTCCAAGCTGAGCACGCTTAACTTAGGAGTTCTTTCTGAATGGGCTCCCACAAAAGAAGGAATTCCTTATTGATATGAGTAGTCTATCATCCCTAATAAGCCAGGCTATCACATACACCCCCACTCAAAGGAACCAAGGATGAGGTGGAGGTGGCCTGGGCCTTGCACTGCGGCCACTAGGGCCCAGTGACACAGTAGTAGTAGGCCATTTTCTTATTATTTTATGTTTCTTTTATTCTTCTCTATTCATTATTTCTTGATAGCAAATAATTTTTGTAAAATGTTAAACGTGCCACATAAATACATTACAATATTTGGCACTGCCACAAAAAGTTTGGAAGGCATTTGAATTAGTTTCAGTTTTTCATAAATTGAAAAGCATTTAAATGAGTTGTTTCAACACTATTTTAATTGCTATAGCCCATTTAGCATTATGGTGTTGTGGTTTTCCTTAACAATTATTTGTTATGGATTATTTGTTAAACGGTGGACTATATTGCAACCATGTTTGTGAAACTTTAAATTTCACTTGCAATTTAAATTTAAATTTGACTTGGGCTTTAACCAAGAGAGATTAAGTTTAGTAAAATGGGATGACGTGTCATCATTAGTCAGGGATTCACTGTAGCATAATTATTGGGGTGTTATACCCGACATTGCTGTCCAACCCTGAACCAAGTTGCCAAGAAGGTTGATCATGCCACACGCAAATTTGCCGATTAAATGCTCGACATTACCCCTCGTATGATTGAGACAAACGAAATGGATAGACACAACGGGGAAGATGTAGCGCCCAAGATGCGATTCTATCACAATCACGTGATGAATTCATGATCAGGGCACAATCGCATTTCAAGCACATAGCAAGGTGGATATCATTACAACATACCATGTATTGAATAGATGAGAATACAAGATAAAGGCTTACACTCGCCACAAGTCACAACATGAATACATCAATACATAGCAACTATCAAACAGAAGAGCAGGATCCGACTACCGATGAAATCAAACAAAAAGAAGAACGACATCCACCCTACTAATCCGAGGCTCCCCCGACCCGGAACCTATTCCCTTGATCGAAGAAGAAGAAGAAGAACTCCAAAAGCAATCAAGCATCGCTCTCACGTCAGATCATCGCATTACCTGTACCTGCAACTGTTATTGTAATAATCTGTGGGTTGCGAGGACTCAGCAATCCCATTACCATGGGTATGAAGACTAGCAAAGCTTAATGGGAATGGAATGGATAAGTCGTGAGGTTGCAGCAAACGACTAAGCATTGTATGATGTCTAACTTACGAGTACAAGAGTAAGATGAGAAACTACGCAAACGGTCGCAACTGTTAATGATCAAGAAGTGATCCTGAATTACTTAAGTTCAAACATAACCCAACCATGTTCTCTTCTTGACTCACTCAAAAAGAGACAGTCACGGTTACACACGCGTTTGGCGTATTTTAATTGAGTTTAGTTCAAGTCCACTACAACCGGATATTAACAAATTCCCATATGCCACATAACCACGAACACGGCTCTAGAAATTTTAAACCCTGCAGGGGTGTCCAACTTAGCCCATGACAAGCTCACGATCCACGGAGACAATACTCCATCGCGAGACCCTCTGACCATACTCGGAATCCCGGTGCACAAGACATTTCGACAATGGTAAAACAAAACCAGCAAGACCCCCTGATGCACCGACCTAGCCTGATAGGATTCGCACATATCTCGTTCTCAGGGTACACCGAATGGGTAAGACGTCAAGTTGGTTGAGACCCTGGTTCCCCAGGGGACGCCGGACATCGCTCGGTTTGGACCAACACTCATGAGGAGCATTGCCCCAGCCGGGGGTTGATTAAGAGTCCTCGGGTGCTAGCCGGTCCCTATGCAAGTTTTAGTTGTTATTAGGAAAATGGTAAAACCAAAGTTGGGCCTTGCTGGAAGAGTTTTATTCAAACTAAACTATCAAGAGGGGCCCATCAACCCTCACCATGTTAGGGACGCAAAATCAAGGAACATAACACCGGTATGACGGAAACTAAGGCGGCAAGAGTGGAACAAAACACCAAGCAAAAGGCTAAGCCTTCCACCCTTTACCAAGTATATAGATGCATTAATTAAATAAGGGATATTGTGATATCCCATGATATCCATGTCCCAACATGGAACAACCTGCAACTGCACCTACAACTAGCAACGCTATAAGAGGGGCTGAGCAAAGCAGTAACATAGCCAAACAACAGTTTGCTAGGAAGGGTGAAAAGGTTAGAGGCTATCATGGCAATTTGGGAGGCTTAATAAACAAGTGGTAGGAAGCGCGGCATAGTGATAGCATCGAGAAAACTAGCATAGCAAAAGATAGTAATGAGGTCCAATGTGACGGTCATCTTGCCTGAAATCCAGCTAGGAAGAAGACCGAATCCATGAAGTAGACGAACCAACGTAGTCGAACGAATCCTCACAAATCGCAACTTGACTGGAACTATCGAGAAGAAGCACAACCGGAAAGAAGCAAACAACATGGTAAACCAACAAGCATAAACATGGCATGATGCACAAACAAGTATGATGCATGTCCGGTTTAAATATGCATGGCATGGCAAAGTGCAACAAACAATACTACAAATTAAGTGGAGCTCAATATGCAACGAGTTGCATATTGACGAAACACCACATTCAAATATTAATTAGCTCTCGTTATGAACCCAACAAGTTTAAATGTTCTTAACATGGCAAGAGGTGAAGCATGAGTAAACCAACTATTTAGACAAGTTTAAATGAGGCCGGAAACAACAAACAACAATTCCGGTAAATCCCCATATGCATATTTTGAATTTTGGTACTGTTCTGCCCTAAATATCTTAATGTTGTTAAACATGCAAAGTAATGTCACCGTGTTAAACTATGCATTTTTCTACCCCATTTACATATAAAGATTATTAAATTCAGAGCTACGGTTATTTAGTTATTAAATAAATCATTTTAGCATGGCATTTGAGCAAATTTAATCGAACAGCATTTTAAACATAGATGAAAGTTGGATATTATGAAACTAGATGAAATTATTAGTATTTTACTTGTTTAAATCATTTTAATCCGATGCACGACTCATGAGTTATTATATGCATGAAATGCAAGGGTTTTTATGCAAATTTGGTGTTCACGGGATAATAGGAAAAAACCGTTTAGGCAGGAAAAAATATAGAACTAGGCTGAATCTGGTGCGCTGCTCACATTGGGCCCAGAGGAGAAGATGGGCCGGCTCGATTTGGTGGAGAGGGAGGCTGGAAGGGGCGTTGGGCCTAGGTGCTTGTCCATGTTGGCGCTGGAACGGGTCAACGCAGGGGGCGGCAGCCGCTCGCTCGTTCGCTTGAACCAAATGCAACAGAGGCGTGGCTCTCGTCGGGAAGAAGCAGGACGGCGGCAGATGGGCGGAGCTAGGCACAGGAGCGGCCAAGCCTTAGGGCGCGGCTGGACGGGAGGCTGGGCCTCCGACGAGGTGAGGTTTGCCCACGCGCTGACCCACGGTCAACACGACCACGAGAGTGGGCGAGCGGGAGGCTTGATGCTGCGTGCGTGCGTTTCTAGGAAGAACGGGGTCGCAGCGCCGGTGCTTCCGGCATGCAGGCGAGATGGAGAAGGCGGGGATCGGCCGGGGAAGAGGTGATGCTCGACGCGGGGCTGCTGGATCTGGTCGGCGGCGAGATGTAGTGATGCCTTGTGGTGCTCTAGTGGCTGACAAGCAAACAACAGCGAAGCTGGTTACACGGGAAAAAGGAGGGAAATGAAGGAGAGAGAGAGAGAAGAGAGCACGCAAGGCGGGCTTCACCGGACCTAGCGGTGCCAGCGCCAGGCAGGCAAAGCGACGGAGCAGCAGGTGCCGAAGACGGCGGCGACGGGACTTCGAGGCCGAGCTCTGATCATGGCGGAGGTCGTCGATTCCTGTCCCTAACGAAGAGAGACAGACAGAGAGAGGTGAGACAGATAAGAAAGAGAGAGAGGAAGGAAGAGAGGGAGCGGTCGTGCTTGAGCACCGAACAAGGTAGGGAGGAGGCCGGCGGCGTGGACGTGCAGGGCGGCGGGGACGTGCTCGGTGCTCACAATCCATTCGGGGTCGATCAGAGGAGAGAAGAGGAGGCACGGCCTCAGCATCCTCAAGCATACGGGCGGTGAGGAGGCAAGGCGGTGGTGGCTGCAGGCAAAGAGAGGAGCTTGGGTGCAGTCACAGCCTTGTGCTCCGCTGACGGTGACTGGTCGCCGGCGCGGCTGGGTTCGATGGCAAGGCGAGGAGCGAGGGGAGCTCTAGTGTGGGTGAGGTGGAGTTGGATCGAGGGATGCTCTGGTTGGCCGGGCGTGCAAATTGGGAAGGATCAGTGGAGTGCGCTTGTTGGTGGGTTTGGATCGGGAGGGATCCCAAGGAGGAGGAGGCAGCGGGCTGGCGGCGGCGGATGGGTGGGACAAAGTCCCTAGGTTTTAGGGTTGGTCTAGTTTACATAGGAAGTGGGCTAGGTTTAGGGGTTCTCGGTCCCTCCGATCGTAATCGAACAGTCCGAGAAAATAGACCAGGGAGGTCCAATAGAGAAACCGAAGACATTAAGGAGATGTTTGCGGATGATCCGGACGCATCGGAAACGGCAGCCCGATTCGGGTTTGGGGAAGTTTCGGACGCGCATGAGGAGTCTGGCAAAAGGCCACTGAGACAAAGGGGTTGACGGGCTCAGAGAAGAGAGTGGTCCAGTTAACCTGAGAGGAGGTCAACAGGGACAAGGAGGAAGCAGCAACTACGAGAGGATGCAAGTTTTGAAAACAATGATGACAACGGAGTGCCCATGCAATGCAGATGATGCGATGATGGATGCAACAAACAAATAAATCACAAGGTGACAACGAAATAACTGGAAGGCTTCTGGAGCTCGGTCTCGGGTCGTTACAACTCTCCTCCACTTACAAGAGATCTCACCCCGAGATCTAGAGATGGCACCAGAAGAGGAAGAGAATAGGTAAAACTAAGTTGCTTCTTCGACAAACGAGTGAAACCACGAACCTTGAGAGGATAAACAATTTGAAATAAAGAAGACAATTGATATGAACGAAGTTGAAAACACTCTAGTGGAAAAGAGAAATAAGGAACATTACAAGAACCTTGTAGGTTGAAAGACATAAGAAAAGGGTTACAATGGACAAGAAGTACATTTAAGCCCTCCGGTTGACGAGATGCACAAGGAACGATAAAGAACAATTACGTCAACACTCTAGTTGGAAATGGAAGGGATAAAATATGAACTTAGCAGAATGAAAGCACTTGGATGAGACTCCGGTTAAAAGAGGAATGATAGACACAACACTCTGGTTAAATGGATAAGTAATAAAAGAACATGATCTTGACAAAACAAGACAATAGGTTGAAGAGAGCAACATCGCAGTGCCTCCGAAACAAATGTAAGAATGGAATCAAAAGAATGGAGAAGGAAACAACATGTTCTACCTCAAATTAATTTGAGAGAGCATCCTTAAAAAGAAGGAATGAACGGAGTTGTCAAAAAATCAACAATGAAAAGAACAAGCTTGTTGTGGGCTTATGGAAAACATCTCCAAATTATGAGGTGACAACCGGCCACTAACGGAAATAATTGATTAGATTGAGATTAACAAGGAGATGAAAACTTCTTTCGCCAAGAGGATAGGAGAAACCTTTGATCATTGATAGACACCACAAATAGCAGCATTCCTTAGGGAAGGCTTTAGGTGAAATCTTTACCAAGATAACTCCAACGAAGAGATTGATGGATTTAAAATACCTCATTCTTGACAACAATCATGAAACACGAAGGGAAATTGTCAAGAACTACATAATACCACCTCAAGATAAGGTAGAAGTGCACTTTGAAATGCAAGATGAAGAATGATCGAACTCCTCAAAACAAAACATGTGTTGAGCACCATGTTTATTTTAGAGTATAGCTTGGCGGATCATAACTTCGAGAGAAATCTTGAAGAACAATTGACGAATTAAAGGAGACCTTGACGAACCACCATGTAGAGCCTCCATGATGAACTTTGGTAATAAAATAATGATAGAAAATAATTGAAGGTTGAAAAGATCAAGAGTTGAAGACTTGCAATGATCTAGATGGAGCTTCATGATGATATAACCAAGAAAAACATGGAACTCCAGAAAACAAAGATAAACAATTGAAACCAAGAATTTTGATGAACCTCTGAAATAAGTAATTGAATTTACTCAATGAAACAAGAATGAGAATTACATTATGTCTATCCTTCATGAATTAAATTGATGACCCACAATGGATTTGGCATACTACTCATTCTTGTTGAAAAGGATTAAAGATAGAGCTATGGCGCAAACTAGGAAAATCTTCAATGAACACCGGTGGATTGGAAGGAACTCATGAGTTGATACAATACAATGGAAGAGGGATCTTGGACGAACCACTGTAAGAATTGAAAACAAACGTGGCAAAGGGACGAATCCCCGGGAAGAATTAGAAAACGAACGAAGATACTTGAAGCAATTTAGATACAAGAGAACGAAGAAATCATGAGCTGACTAGAGAATACTTGAATGATGCACCGGTAAGATTTGGAGAATGAGAGCTGAAAGCTGAGAATGAGTAATTCTGAAATGCTGGGCTCCGGAGATTCAAACTGAAAAGACTCCTGAAATGCTTAAGATGGATATGAAAAGAATTCTCACGATTGGAAACAATTTGAGAGGATGGCATCCGGCTTGAACTACAAATTTTCGAGAGAATACACAAGATTGAAGAGAAACTCTTCTTCGGTCTTCAGAATCTGGGAATGACGACGAGAAACACCACCATGAATTGTTGAGGCACTCCGAAATAATGAATAAGGAAAAGTTGAGCGGAAGATGTAAAGAATTTTAAAGCGGTCCTCGAGAAGGCATCTGACTGATGAAAATTCATTCTTATGTCACACCTTGAAAGGATTTGAGAATAACTCAAGAAAAATTAGAAGAGTCAGGTAAGATCCTGGGAAAAGACGTGTGGGTTAGGGCCCACTCAAAATAAACACCGTCGAAATGGTTGCTTGAAAAGGAGATTGCTCCGGTTGAATTAGATGGCTTGAATGAGAGTAACCTCGAAATAACTCGAACGAATTAAGAATGGAAACATGAATCTTCTGAGATATCTTCAGCACTCTGGATACGAATAGAGAGAGGTGAACAATTATGAGAGGCTTAGATAAGAACTTCCAACATGGAAATCATGTGAAAAAAAAGGAAGAGATATAATCAACACTGAAGCTTGAATTTAGTCCACCAGGAAAGAACATAGAATGAAGAATGATGAGCTTTTAGAGCATCTTCATGAGAACCACCGGGTAAGAACATTGAAGGAAAAGAATGGAGAGACTTTACATGAATAAAATGGATACTTGATTAAGCAATCTGAGTCCTTGAAGAAAAAAGGGTGGGAGGGTAGGAAAACAAAGGAAACTTGGGGATGGATGAAACGAACAACGTTGGGAAAATGAGAGGTGATCTTGCAAATGGGGAGAATGATGGGATCATATCGAAGAGAAGCGCACCGGTTGGAAATAGAATCGGAATGACAATCTTGATGGCCAAGAAGGATTAGCACTCCCATAGAAACATGAGAATACCACTTGGAAAAGATATGGAATCAACACTTGACTTCGAAGTATCTCGAATACCACAAACAAAACAAAACAAAGGATTTGGCTCGTAGAATAAGACGGAAACAAACATATGATAGAGATTTCGTCCGAAATTATCATGATGGGGCCCACACGGGCTCGATCATACAGCACCATCATGTACAAGGCAGTGCACATGATCATACGAAGCATCCCCGAGTCAGCATAGCCAAGGACTCTTTAAGACACTATGTGACCACTGTAAAACCAACCGTGGATAGGCGGACCACTAGACGTCGAGCCCCAATCTCATAGCATGCATCTGTCGAAAAGATATCCTAGGTAACTACTTGAATTCTCACCTATTAACTCCTGAAACTTTCTGGTTACGCAATCTAGTGTTGGGGATACAGGGAGGCACATATATCTCACACAACAAACAAATCCTACACTCCAACTTTATCCATCCATCAACACATAACCAAGAAAACCTTGGAAATCATGTACCTCAGACCTTCAAAAACATCTGATATACTAGATGTGGCAATACATCTAATCGCTCTCCCCAGTACTGGGTGTCGTCAAACTAATGTCACCACAAAGAGCATAGAAGTGTTTTCGATGTCAGCGAACTCTGGTATTCCGGAATTGAAATGATTAACACTGTGACAAAAACACCTTGGAGCTCAACTCCCCGGGACACTGCCACAACCCCTAAATGTCAGGAGGCACCAAGACAGAATTCTTGTCACAATAATATCACAACGATCCAACAATACCCACATGATCCTGAAGATAATTTGAGTGAAAAAGAGGAGAGTGAAGTCAAAACATCTACGTTAGGAGTCTTCACCAGAGTGGTGAAGGGGATAAGGTGTAAAAAGAATTCCTACTCTCCGATATATAACTGGCCTCAAAATAGTTTTTTCTATACTTGACAACGGCAGCGGTTCTATCAATCAAGAGTGCTCCGAAGGTCGATAAGGCTCTGATACAAACTTGTAGCACCCAAGATGCGATTCTATCCCAATCACGTGATGAATTCATGATCGGGGCACAATCACATTTTGAACGCATAGTAAGGTGGATATCATTACAACATACCATGTACTGAATAGATGAGAATATAAGATAAAGGCTTACACTCGCCACAAGTCACAACATGAATACATCAATACATCAATACATAGCAACCATCATACATAAGAGCAGGATCTGACTACAGATGAAATCAAACGAAAAGAAGAACGACATCCACCCTGCTAATCCTAGGCTCCCCCGACCTGGAACCTATTCCCTTGGTCGAAGAAGAAGAAGAACTCCAAAAGCAATCAAGCATCGCTCTCACGTCAGATCATTGCATTACCTATACATACAACTGTTGTTATAGTAATCTGTGAGCCACAAGGACTCAACAATCCCATTACCATGGGTATCAAGACTAGCAAAGCTTAATGGGAATGGAAAGGATAAGTGGTGAGGTTGCAGCAAGTGACTAAGCATTGTATGATGGCTAACTTACGAGTACAAGAGTAAGATGAGAAACTACGCAAACGGTCGCAACTAGTAATGATCAACAAGTAATCCTGAGCTACTTACGTTCAAACATAACCCAACTGTGTTCTCTTCTCGACTCACTCGAAAAGAGACAGTCACGGTTACAAACGTGGTTGGTGTATTTTAATTGAGTTTAGTTCAAGTCCACTACAACCGGATATTAACAAATTCCCATTTGCCACATAACCACGGGCACGGCTCTCAAAAGTTTAAACCCTGCAGGGGTGTCCCAACTTAGCCCATGACAAGCTCACGATCCGTGGAGACAATCCTCGATCACGGGACCCTCCGATCAGACTTGGAATCCCGGTGCACAAGACATTTCGACAATGGTAAAACAAAACCAGCAAGACTCCAGATGCATCAACCTAGCCTGATAGGAGTCGCACGTATCTCATTCTCAGGGTACACCGGATGGGCAAGACGTCGGGTTGGCTGAGACACTGGTTGCCCAGGGGACGCCGGACATTGCCCGGTTTGGACTAACACTCATGAGGAGCATTGCCCCGGGGGTTGATTAAGAGTCCTCGCGTGCTAGCCGGTCCCTATGCGAGTTTTAGTTGTTATTAGGTAAATGGTAAAACCAAAGTTGGGCCTTTCTGGAAGAGTTTTATTCAAACCGAACTGTCAAGAGGGGCCCATCAACCCTCATCGTGTTAGGGATGCAAAATCAAGGAACATAACACCAGTATGATGGAAACTAAGGCGGCAAGAGTGGAACAAAATAAAGCTAAGCCTTCCACCTTTTACCAAGTATATAGATGCATTAATTAAATAAGGGATATTGTGATATCCCATGATATCCATGTCCCAACATGGAACAACCTGCAACTGCACCTGCAACTAGCAACGCTATAAGAGGGGCTAAGCAAAGCGGTAACATAACCAAACAACAGTTTGCTAGGAGGGTGAAAAGGTTAGAGGCTATCATGGTAATTTGGGAGGCTTAATAAACAAGTGGTAGGAAGCACGACATAGCGATAGCATCGAGACAACTAGCATAGCAAAGATAGTAATGAGGTCCAAGGTGATGATCATCTTGCCTGAAATCCCGCTAGGAAGAAGACCGAATCCATGAAGTAGACGAACCAACATAGTCGAACGAATCCTCACAAATCGCAACATGACTGGAACTATCGAGAAGAAGCACAACCGGAAAGAAGCAAACAACATGGTAAACCAACAAGCATAAACATGGCATGATGAAAAACCAAGTATGATGCATGTCCGGTTTAAATATGCATGGCATGGCAAAGTGCAACAAACAATACTACAAATTAAGTGGAGCTCAATATGCAACGAGTTGCATATTGACGAAACACCACATTCAAATATTAAGTTAGCTCTCATTATGAACTCAACAAGTTTAAATGTTCTTAACATGGAAGAGGTGAAGCCTGAGAAAATGAACTATTTAGACAAGTTTAAATGAGGCCAGAAACAACAAACAACAATTCCGGTAAATCCCCATATGCATATTTGAATTTGGTATTGTTCTGCTCTAAATCATATTTTAATGTTGTTAAACATGCAAAGTAATGTCACCATGTTAAATTATTCATTTTTCTTCCCCATTTACATATAAAGATTATTAAATTCGGAGCTATGGTTATTTAGTTATTAAATAAATCATTTTAGCATGGCATTTGAGCAAATTTAATCGAATAGCATTTTAAACATTTTAAACATAGATGAAAGTTGGATATTATGAAACTAGATGAAATTCTAAGCATTTTACATGTTTAAATCATTTTAATCCAATGCACAATTCATGAGTTATTATATGCATGAAATGCAAGGGTTTTTCTGCAAATTTGGCGTTCAAAATATAATAGGAAAAAAAACATTGAGGCAGAAAAAAATATAGAACTGGGCCGAATCTGGTGTGCTGCTCACATTGGGCCCAGAAGAGAAGATGGGTCGGCTTTGTTTGATGGAGAGGCAGGCTGGAAGGGGCGCTCGGCCTAGGCGCTTGTCCACGCTAGTGCTAAAACGTGTCAACGCAGGGGGCGGCAGCCGCTCGCTCGTTCGCTCGAACCGAACGCGACAGAGGCGTGGCTCTCGCTGGGAAGAAGCTGCACGGTGGCTGACAAGTGCGGCCGGGCCTTGGGGCACGGCTGGAGGGGAGGCTGGGCCTCCGACGAGGTGAGGTTGGCCCACACGCTGACCCACGGCCAACGCGACCACGAGAGCGGGCCAGCGGGAGTCTTGGCGCTACGTGCGTTTCCAAGAAGAACGAGGTCGCGGTGCCGGTGCTTCCGGCATGTAGGCGAGATGGAGAAGGCAGGGATCGGCCGGGGAAGAGGTGATGCTGAACACGGGGCTGCCGGATCTGGTCGGCGGTGAGATGCAATGATGCCTCGTGGTGCTCCGGTGGCTGACAAGCAAACAGCTGTGAAGCTGGTGAAGGAAATATGCCCTAGAGGTAATAATAAAGTTATTATTTATTTCCTTATATCATGATAAATGTTTATTATTCATGCTAGAATTGTATTAACCGGAAACATAATACATGTGTGAATACATAGACAAACAGAGTGTCACTAGTATGCCTCTACTTGACTAGCTCGTTAATCAAAGATGGTTATGTTTCCTAACCATGAACAAAGAGTTGTTATTTGATTAACGGGATCACATCATTAGGTGAATGATCTGATTGACATGACCCATTCCATTAGCTTAGCACCCGATCGTTTAGTATGTTGCTATTTCTTTCTTCATGACTTATACATGTTCCTATGACTATGAGATTATGCAACTCCCGTTTGCCGGAGGAACACTTTGTGTGCTACCAAACGTCACAACGTAAATGGGTGATTATAAAGGTGCTCTACGGGTGTCTCCAAAGGTACATCTTGAGTTGGCGTATTTCGAGATTAGGATTTGTCACTCCGATTGTCGGAGAGGTATCTCTGGGCCCTCTCGGTAATACACATCACATAAGCCTTGCAAGCATTGCAACTAATGAGTTAGTTGTGAGATGATGTATTACGGAACGAGTAAAGAGACTTGCCGGTAACGAGATTGAACTAGGTATGGGATACCGATGATCGAATCTCGGGCAAGTAACATACCGATGACAAAGGGAACAACGTATGTTGTTGTGCAGTCTGACCGATAAAAGATCTTCGTAGAATATGTAGGAGCCAATATGAGCATCCAGGTTCCGCTATTGGTTATTGACCGGAGACGTGTCTCGGTCATGTCTACATTGTTCTCGAACCCGTAGGGTCCGCACGCTTAAGGTTTCGATGACAGTTATATTATGAGTTTATGAGTTTTGATGTACCGAAGTTAGTTCAGAGTCCCGGATGTGATCACGGACATAACGAGGAGTCTCTAAATGGTCGAGACATAAAGATTGATATATTGGACGGCTATATTCGGACACCAGAAGTGTTCCGGGGAAGTTTCGGATAAAACCGGAGCACCGGGGGGTTACCGGAACCCCCCGGGGGGTTAATGGGCCTCATGGGCCTAAAGTGGAGAAGAGGAGGGGCTGACAGGGCATGCCGCGTGCCCCCTCTCCCCCTAGTCCAAATTGGACAATGAGGAAGGGGCGGCGCCCCCCCTTTTCCTTCTCTCCTTCCCCCTCTCCTACTTGGACAAGGAAAGGGAGGGGAGTCCTACTCCCGGTAGGAGTAGGACTCCTCCTGCGTGCCTCCTACTAGGGCCGGCCACACCCCCCCTTGTATCCTTTATATACGGAGGCAAGGGGCACCCCTAGACACAAGTTGATCCACGTGATCATATTCTTAGCCGTGTGCGAAGCCCTGCGACGGTAGTACATCAAGATCGTCAACACGCCGTCATGCTGACGGAACACTTCCCCGACACTTTGCTGGATCGGAGTCTGGGGATCATCATCGAGCTGAACGTGTGCTAGAACTCGGAGGTGCCGTAGTTTCGGTGCTTGATCGGTCGGGCCATGGAGACGTATGACTACATCAACCAAGTTAACGCTTCCGTTGTCGATCTACAAGGGTACGTAGATCACACTCTCCCCCTCTCGTTGCTATGCATCACCAATATCTTGCATGTGCGTAGGAATTTTTTTGAAATTACTACGAAACCCAACAGTGGTATCAGAGCCTAGGTTTTATATGTTGATGTTATATGCACGAGTAGAACACAAGTGAGTTGTGGGCGATATAAGTCATACTGCTTACCAGCATGTCATACTTTGGTTCAGCGGTATTGTTGGAAGAAGCGGCCCGGACCGATATTACGCGTACGCTTACGCGAGACCGGTTCTCCCGACGTGCTTTGCACATAGCTGGCTTGCGGGTGACAGTTTCTCCAACTTTAGTTGAACCGAGTGTGGCTACGCCCGATCCTTGTGAAGGTTAAAACAGCACCAACTTGACAAACTATCGTTGTGGTTTTGATGCGTAGGTAAGATTGGTTCTTGCTTAAGCCCGTAGCAGCCACGTAAAACTTGCAACAACAAAGTAGAGGACGTCTAACTTGTTTTTGCAGGGCATGTTGTGATGTGATATGGTCAAGACATGATGCTAAATTTTATTGTATGAGATGATCATGTTTTGTAACCGAGTTATCGGCAACCGGCAGGAGCCATATGGTTGTCGCTTTATTGTATGCAATGCAATCGCGCTGTAATGCTTTACTTTATCACTAAGCGGTAGCGATAGTCGTGGAAGCATAAGAATGGCGAGACGACAACGATGCTACGATGGAGATCAAGGTGTCGCGCCGGTGACGATGGTGATCACGATGGTGCTTTGAAGATGGAGATCACAAGCACAAGATGATGATGGCCATATCATATCACTTATATTGATTGCATGTGATGTTTATCTTTTATGCATCTTATCTTTCTTTGATTGACGGTAGCATTATAAGATGATCTCTCACTAATTATGAAGAAGTGTTCTCCCTGAGTATGCACCGTTGCGAAAGTTCTTCATGCTGAGACACCACGTGATCGGGTGTGATAGGCTCTACGTTCAAATACAACGGGTGCAAAACAGTTGCACACGCGGAATACTCAGGTTATACTTGACGAGCCAAGCATATACAGATATGGCCTCGGAACACGGAGACCAAAAGGTCGAGCGTGAATCATATAGTAGATATGATCAACATAGTGATGTTCACCAATGAAACTACTCCATCTCACGTGATGATCGGACATGGTTTAGTTGATTTGGATCACGTAATCACTTAGAGGATTAGAGGGATGTCTATCTAAGTGGGAGTTCTTTAAGTAAATTAATTGAACCTAAATTTATCATGAAACTTAGTACCTGATAGTATCTTGCTTGTTTATGCTTGATTGTAGATAGATGGCTCGTGCTGTTGTTCCGTTGAATTTTAATGCGTTCCTTGAGAAAGCAAAGTTGAAAGATGATGGTAGCAATTACACAGACTGGGTCCGTAACTTGAGGATTATCCTCATTGCTGCACAGAAGAATTATGTCCTGGAAGCACCGCTGGGTGTCAGGCTTGCTGCTGGAGCAACACCAGATGTTATGAATGTCTGGCAGAGCAAAGCTGATGACTACTTGATAGTTCAGTGTGCCATGCTTTACGGCTTAGAATCAGGACTTCAACGACGTTTTGAATGTCATGGAGCATATGAGATGTTCCAGGAGTTGAAGTTAATATTTCAAGCAAATGCCCGGATTGAGAGATATGAAGTCTCCAATAAGTTCTATAGCTGCAAGATTGAGGAGAACAGTTCTGTCAGTGAGCATATACTCAAAATGTCTGGGTATAATAATCAGTTGATTCAATTGGGAATTAATCTTGCAGATGATTGCGTCATTGACAGAATTCTCCAATCACTGCCACCAAGATACAAGAGCTTTGTGATGAACTATAATATGCAAGGGATGAATAAGACTATTCCCGAGCTCTTCGCAATGCTGAAAGCTGCGGAGGTAGAAATCAAGAAGGAGCATCAAGTGTTGATGGTCAACAAGACCACTAGTGTCAAGAAAAAGGGCAAAGGGAAGAAGAAGGGGAACTTCAAAAAGAACGGCAAGCAAGTTGCTACTCAAGAGAAGAAACCCAAACCTGGACCTAAGCCTGAAACTGAGTGCTTCTACTGCAAGCAGACTGGTCACTGGAAGCGGAACTGCCCCAAGTATTTGGCGGATAAGAAGGATGGCAAGGTGAACAAAGGTATATGTGATATACATGTTATTGATGTGTACCTTACTAATGCTCGCAGTAGCACCTAGGTATTTGATACTGGTTCTGTTGCTAATATTTGCAACTTGAAACAGGGACTACGGATTAAGCGAAGATTGGCTAAGGACGAGGTGACGATGCGCGTGGGAAACGGTTCCAAAGTCGATGTGATCGCAGTCGGCACGCTACCTCTACATCTACCTTCGGGATTAACATTAGACCTAAATAATTGTTATTTGGTGCCAGCGTTAAGCATGAACATTATATCTGGATCTTCTTTGATGCGAGACGGTTATTCATTTAAATCTGAGAATAATGGTTGTTCTATTTATATGATTAATATCTTTTATGGTCATGCACCCTTAAAGAGTGGTCTATTTTTATTGAATATCGATAGTAGTGACACACATATTCATAGTGTTGAAGCCAAAAGATGCAGAGTTGATAATGATAGTGCAACTTATTTGTGGCACTGCCGTTTAGGTCATATCGGTGTAAAGCGCATGAAGAAACTCCATACTGATGGACTTTTGGAACCACTTGATTATGAATCACTTGGTACTTGCGAACCGTGCCTTATGGGCAAGATGACTAAAACACCGTTCTCTGGTACTATGGAGAGAGCAACAAATTTGTTGGAAATCATACATACAGATGTATGTGGCCCGATGAATATTGAGGCTCATGGCGGATATCGTTATTTTCTCACCTTCACAGATGACTTAAGCAGATATGGGTATATCTACTTAATGAAACATAAGTCTGAAATGTTTGAAAAGTTCAAAGAATTTCAGAGTGAAGTTGAAAATCATCGTAACAAGAAAATAAAGTTTCTACGATCTGATCGTGGAGGAGAATATTTGAGTTACGAGTTTGGTGTACATTTGAAAAAATGCGGAATAGTTTCGCAACTCACGCCACCCGGAACACCACAGCGTAATGGTGTGTCCGAATGTCGTAATCGTACTTTACTAGATATGGTGCGATCTATGATGTCTCTTACTGATTTACCGCTATCGTTTTGGGGATATGCTCTAGAGACAGCCGCATTCACGTTAAATAGGGCACCATCAAAATCCGTTGAAACGATGCCTTATGAACTGTGGTTTGGCAAGAAACCAAAGTTGTCGTTTCTGAAAGTTTGGGGCTGCGATGCTTATGTGAAAAAGCTTCAACCTGATAAGCTCGAACCCAAATCAGAGAAATGTGTCTTCATATGATATCCAAAGGAGACTATTGGATACACCTTCTATCACAGATCGGAAGGCAAGACTTTTGTTGCTAAGTTTGGAAACTTTCTGGAGAAGGAGTTTCTCTCAAAAGAAGTGAGTGGGAGGAAAGTAGAACTTGACGAGGTAACTGTACCTGCTCCCTTATTGGAAAGTAGTGCATCACAGAAACTGTTTCAGTGACACCTACACCAGTTAGTGAGGAAGCTAATGATGATGATCATGAAACTTCAGAACAAGATACTACTAAAACTCGTAGATCAACCAGAGTGAGATCCGCGCCAGAGTGGTACGATAATCCTGTTTTGGAAGTCATGCTACTAGATCATGATGAACCTGTGAACTATGAAGAAGCGATGGTGAGCCCAGATTCCGCAAAATGGCTTGAAGCCATGAAATCTGAGATGGGATCCATGTATGAGAACAAAGTATGGACTTTGGTTAACTTGCCCGATGATCGGCAAGCAATTGAGAATAAATGGATCTTCAAGAAGAAGACTAACACTGACGGTAATATTACTGTCTAAAAAGCTCGACTTGTCGCAAAAGGTTTTCGGCAAGTTCAAGGGATTGACTACGATGAGACCTTCTCACTCGTAGCGATGCTTAAGTCTGTCCAAATAATGTTAGCAATTGCCGCATTTTATGATTATGAAATTTGGCAGATGGATGTCAAAACTGCATTCCTGAATGGATTTCTGGAAGAAGAGTTGTATATGATGCAACCAGAAGGTTTTGTCGATCCAAAGGGAGCTAACAAAGTGTGCAAGCTCCAGCGATCCATTTATGGACTGGTGCAAGCCTCTCGGAGTTGGAATAAACGCTTTGATAGTGTGATCAAAGCATTTGGTTTTATACAGACTTTTGGAGAAGCTTGTATTTACAAGAAAGTGAGTGGGATCTCTGTAGCATTTCTGATATTATATGTGGATGACATATTACTAATTGGAAATGATATAGAATTTCTGGATAGCATAAAGGGATACTTGAATAAAAGTTTTTCAATGAAAGACCTCGGTGAAGCTGCTTACATATTAGGCATTAACATCTATAGAGATAGATCAAAACGCTTAATTAGACTTTCACAAAGCACATACCTTGACAAAGTTTTGAAGAAGTTCAAAATGGATCAAGCAAAGAAAGGGTTCTTGCCTGTGTTACAAGGTGTGAAGTTGAGTAAGACTCAATGCCCGACCACTGCAGAAGATAGAGAGAAGATGAAAGATGTTCCCTATGCTTCAGCCATAGGCTCTATCATGTATGCAATGCTGTGTACCAGACCTGATGTGTGCCTTGCTATAAGTCTAGCAGGAAGGTACCAAAGTGATCCAGGAGTGGATCACTGGACAGCGGTCAAGAACATCCTGAAATACCTGAAAAGGACTAAGGATATGTTTCTCATATATGGAGGTGACAAAGAGCTCATCGTAAAAGGTTACATTGATGCAAGCTTTAACACTGATCCAGACGATTCTAAATTGCAAACCGGATACGTGTTTACATTAAACGGTGGAGCTGTCAGTTGGTGCAGTTCTAAACAAAGCGTCGTAGCGGGATCTACATGTGAAGAGGAGTACATAACTGCTTCGGAAGCAGCAAATGAAGGAGTCTGGATGAAGGATTTCATATCCGATCTAGATGTCATACCTAGTGCATCGGGTCCAATGAAAATCTTTTGTGACAATACCGGTACAATTGCCTTGGCAAAGGAATCCAGATTTCACAAGAGAACCAAGCACATCAAGAGACGCTTCAATTCCATCCGGGATCTAGTCCAGGTGGGAGACATAGAGATTTGCAAGATACATACAGATCTGAATGTAGCAGACCCGTTAACTAAGCCTCTTCCACGAGCAAAACATGATCAGCACCAAAGCTCCATGGGTGTTAGAATCATTACTGTGTAATCTAGATTATTGACTCTAGTGCAAGTGGGAGACTGAAGGAAGTATGCCCTAGAGGCAATAATAAAGTTATTATTTATTTCCTTATATCATGATAAATGTTTATTATTCATGCTAGAATTGTATTAACCGGAAACATAATACATGTGTGAATACATAGACAAACAGAGTGTCACTAGTATGCCTCTACTTGACTAGCTCGTTAATCAAAGATGGTTATGTTTCCCAACCATGAACAAAGAGTTGTTATTTGATTAACGGGATCACATCATTAGGTGAATGATCTGATTGACATGACCCATTCCATTAGCTTAGCACCCGATCGTTTAGTATGTTGCTATTGCTTTCTTCATGACTTATACATGTTCCTATGACTATGAGATTATGCAACTCCCGTTTGCCGGAGGAACACTTTGTGTGCTACCAAACGTCACAACGTAAATGGGTGATTATAAAGTGCTCTACAGGTGTCTCCAAAGGTACATGTTGGGTTGGCGTATTTCGAGATTAGGATTTGTCACTCCGATTGTCGGAGAGGTATCTCTGGGCCCTCTCGGTAATACACATCACATAAGTCTTGCAAGCATTGCAACTAATGAGTTAGTTGTGAGATGATGTATTACGGAACGAGTAAAGAGACTTGCCGGTAACGACATTGAACTAGGTATGGGATACCAACGATCGAATCTCGGGCAAGTAACATACCAATGACAAAGGGAACAACGTATGTTGTTGTGCGGTCTGACCAATAAAAGATATTCGTAGAATATGTAGGAGCCAATATGAGCATCCAGGTTCCGCTATTGGTTATTGACCGGAGACGTGTCTCGGTCATGTCTACATTGTTCTCAAACCCGTAGGGTCCGCACGCTTAAGGTTTCGATGACAGTTATATTATGAGTTTATGAGTTTTGATGTACCGAAGTTAGTTCGGAGTCCCGGATGTGATCACGGACATAACGAGGAGTCTCTAAATGGTCGAGACATAAAGATTGATATATTGGACGGCTATATTCGGACACCGGAAGTGTTTCGGGGAAGTTCGGATAAAACCGGAGCACCGGGGGGTTACCGGAACCCCCCGGGGGGTTAATGGGCCTCATGGGCCTAAAGTGGAGAAGAGGAGGGGCTGCCAGGGCAGGCTGCGTGCCCCCTCTCCCCCTAGTCCAAATTGGACAAGGAGGGAGGGGCAGCGCCCCCCCTTTTCCTTCTCTCCTTCCCCTCTCCTACTTGGACAAGGAAAGGGAGGGGAGTCCTACTCCCGGTAGGAGTAGGACTCCTCCTGCGCGCCTCCTACTAGGGCCGGCCGCACCCCCGCCCCCTTGGATCCTTTATGTACGGAGGCAAGGGGCACCCCTAGACACAAGTTGATCCACGTGATCATATTCTTAGCCGTGTGCGGTGCCCCCTTCCACCATAGTCCTCGATAATATTGTAGCGGTGCTTAGGCGAAGCCCTGCGACGGTAGTACATCAAGATCGTCACCACGCCGTCGTGCTGACGGAACTCTTCCCCGACACTTTGCTGGATCGGAGTCCGGGGATCGTCATCGAGCTGAACGTGTGCTAGAACTCGGAGGTGCCGTAGTTTCGGTGCTTGATCGGTCGGGCCGTGGAGACGTACGACTACATCAACCAAGTTAACGCTTCCATTGTCGATCTACAAGGGTACGTAGATCACACTCTCCCCCTCTCGTTGCTATGCATCACCATGATCTTGCGTGTGCGTAGGAATTTTTTTGAAATTACTACGAAACCCAACAGCTGGTTACATGGGAAAAAAGGGGAAATGAAGGAGAGGAAGAAGAGAGCTCGCAGGGCGGGGTTCACCAGACCTAGCAGTGCTAGCGCCAGGCAGGCAAAGTGGCGGAGCAGCAGCTGTCGATGATGGCAACAACGAGACCTCGAGGCTGAGCTCTGGCCATGGCGGAGGTCGTCGATTCCTGTCCCTGACGAAGAGAGATAGACATAGAGAGGTGAGATAGAGAAGAAAGAGAGAGGGGGAGGAAGAGAGGGCGCGGTCGTGCTTGAGCACCGGACGAGGTAGGGAGGAGGCCAGCGGTGTGGACGTGCAAGGCGGTGGGGACGCGCTCGGTGCTCACGATTCATTTGGGGTCGATCAGAGGAGGGAAGAGGAGGCACGGCCTCGGGCATCCTCGAGCATACAGGCAGTGACGAGGCAAGGCGGTGGTGGCTGCAGGCAAAGGGACGAGCTCAGGCGCAGTCATAGTCTGGTGCTCCACTGACGGCGACTAGTCGCTGGCGTGGCTGGGTTCGATGGTGAGGCGAGGAGTGAGGGGAGCTCCAGGGAGGGTGAGGCGGAGTTGGATCGAGGGCTGCTCTGGTTGGCCGGGCATGCAAATCAGGAAGGATCAGTGGAGTGCTCTGGTTGGTGGGTCTAGATCGGGAGGGATCCCAAGGAGGAGGAGACAGCAGGCTGGCGGCGGCAGACGGATGGGACAAAGTCCCTAGGTTTTAGGGTTGGTCTAGTTTATATAGGAAGTGGGCTAGGTTTAGGGGTTCTCGGTCCCTCCGATCGTAATCGGACGGTCTGAGAAAATAGACTAGGGAGGTCCAATAGAGAAACCAAAGACATTAAGGGGATGTTTGGGGATGATCCGGACGCATCGGTAACGACAACCTGATTCGGGTTCGGGGAAGCTTCGGACGCGCATGAGGGTTCTGACAAAAGGCCACAGAAACAAAGGGGTTGATGGGCTCAGAGAAGAGAGCGGTCTGGTTGACCTGAGAGGAGGTCAATAGGGATAAGGAAGAAGCGACAACTACAAGCAGATGCATGTTTTGAAAACAATGACGACAACGGAGTGCCGATGCAATGCAGATGATGCGATGATGAATGCAAGAAACAAATAAATCACAAGGTGACAACAAAATAACTAGAAGGCATCTAGAGTGTTGGTCTCGGGTCGTTACAGAAGAAGAGATCATAAAATGTCAAATAGCATGGATCATGTAAGCATGCACGAAAAAGTCATGTTGAATTACCTCAAGGGGACAAGATGGACTTGAACGGACATCCATCCACTCGGTCAAACTATGCGGGCCACCGAAAAAACTATAGTCGATAGAATGCTTGTCAATTAGCTGCAGATAGTGAAGAGGGGTCAGTACTATGAAGATAGAATGATAAATTATAAAACTAAAGAGAGGTTCCACTCACAAACAGAAAAAGTAATGCACGTATGTTGTAAAAAATAGCAACAAAAAGTAAAAATGTGTATGAAATTGCCATGTATGTTTTCATAAAATTGTCAGCTTATGGAATGTAAATGGTGCAAGTTCAAGCTATTTTACAAAAAATGTCATATCAAAGAATGTGAAAGTACAAAGGGTAGTTGCACAATCAAACATACTACTTAATAAAATGGAAGAGCAACTAACCTGGAATTTGTCATACGATGTCTCAGTTATCTTGTCTGCAGCAAGGACATCCTTAACCACGTCGTAAGCCCAAGTAGAGACGACAAACTTATGTGGGGCCACTCATTGGGACGAGATCGACGGTAGAGAGGTGATACGTCTCCAACGTATCTATAATTTATGAAGTATTCATGCCATGTTTACAACAATTTTATATGGTTTTGGTATGATTTGAATGGAACTAACCCGGACCAACGCTGTTTTCAATAGAACTACCATCATGTGGTTTTTGTGTTGAATGAAAGTTCTCCAAGTAAGCTGGAACTTTTTGACGGTTTTTCTGGAACAAAAGAGACCCCCGAAGCTTCATGGGAGGGCCAGAAGAGCCACGAGGAGGGCACAACCCACCAGGGCACGACTGAGGGGCCCGTCTTGCCCCGGTGGGTTGTGCTCACCTCGAGGCCCATCGTCGCGTGAAACCAATGCCAAAAAATCATATAAATAGATAAACCATCAAAAATAGCCCTACATCAGAAGTTCCGCCGCCACAAGCCTATGTAGCCACGAAAAACCAATCTACACCCCGTTCCGGCACTCCGCTGGAGGGGGAATCATCACCGGTGGCCATCTTCATCATCCCGGCGGCCACCATGATGAGGAGGGAGTAGTCCACCCTCGGGGCTAAGGGTTTGTACCAGTAGCTATTTGATTAATCTCTCTCTCTCTCTCGTGTTCTTGAGATGCCACGATCTTGATGTATCACGGGCTTTTTTAATATAGTTGGATCATATGATGTTTTCCCCTCTCTATCTTATTGTGAATTGAGTTTTCCCTTCGAGATTTCGTTTTATCAGATTGAATACTTTTATGGATTTGAGAACACTTGATGTATGTCTTGCTATGAATACTCATGGTGACAATGGGGTATCATATTGATTCACTTGATGTGTGTTTTGGCACCCAACTGACGGATTCCCGAGGTGACATTGGGGTAATCTATGCATAGGGGTTGATGCATGTTCTCATCTTTGTTTCTCTGGTAGAGATCTTGGGGCACTCTTTGAGGTTCTTTGTGTTGGATTGAGTATTATGAATCTGAAATTGTTTGATGCATATTGTATAATCAACTCACGGATACTCGAGGTGACATTGGAGTATCTAGATGACATTAGAGTTGGTTGATGTGTATCATATGGTGTTATTTTAGTACGAACTCTTGGTTAGATTGGTCGGAAAGAATAGCTTGGTGTTATTTTAGTATGAACTCTAGGATAGATTGATCGGAAAGAATAACTTTGAAGTGGTTTCGCACCTTACAAACAATTTATTCTTATGTTCTCCGATAGATAAGAACTTTGGAGTGATTCTTCATCGCACATTGAGGGATGGTTATATGATCCAATTATATTAGCATTGTTGAGAGATTGCACTAGCGAAAGTATGGACCCTAGGCCTCATTTTCAAGCATTGCAATACGTTTGTGCTCCGTTTTATCAATTGTTACCTTCCTGTTTTTTATTGTTCCTATTACGAAAAAAAATATCTACTATCCATATTACACTCGTATTACCATCTCTTCGCCGAACTAGTGCACCTATACAAATTACCATTGTATTTGGTGTGTTGGGGACACAAGAGACTTTTTACTATTTGGTTGCAGGATTGTTTGAGAGAGACCATCTTCATCCTATGCCTCCCACAGATTGATAAACCTTAGGTCATCCACTTGAGGAAAAATTGCTACTGTCCTACAAAACTATGCGCTTGGAGGCCCAACATGAGTCTACAAGAACAAGTTGTATAGTAGACATCAAGAGGTCAAGTTTGTCAATGTACATTAGACAGAAAAACACAAATAAGATGGAGGAAAAAATAGGGCAAACATTAGGTTCCATGATTTAAATAAATGGAAAATCACATATGACACAACGTTTGAAAAAGAAGACGAAAAACACTTGCCATGAGATGAAGGCAGCATCCCTTATTGTACATCTTTCTAGTGAAGGAATCATGCAGGAATTCGGCAATAAACTTGCACCAATTCATGTTAATAACATTGTTTATCTTGTCATGTGATTCAAAAAATACAGCATGCATGGATAAATAACTATTGAAAAGCATGTTAGGATGCACAACAAAAGATAAGAAAAAGGAAAAAGGACATTTACTAGGATAGCAAAGCATTTGTTGCTTGGTCAAATGGATGTGGTAGGTGCAAAGATGGACGAGATTAGGAACATGAGGATATTCATCTTGAAGACATCACCATGGGTTTTCGTACCACCCAATGAAGTTGCAAGGGCAGAGATGAGCAGCATGGACTCCTTGCCGGGAAACAATCAAGGGAACAAGTGTGCCTCAACTTTGTTGTCCACCTGGTAAGGGACGTCCATTCCGCCTCGGGGGACACCAAAGGTGGGGAAAATATAATCCTCATCCAGAGGGAGCCTTCCATGGCCTGAAATGACAAATTCCCTCAAGGCAGGGTAATAAATCCCCCGAAGCCAATCGCACACAATATTCACTAAGTTTGTACATTGAGTGTCCATCAATGCCAGCATCCCCATCTCCGCAGCTGCTGCCTTCTTCCCGAGACTGAATTTTTTGTTAGGTTCTGTTAACCGTTCTTGCAAACCCTATTGTGTGGTTTCTTCTTCTGGAAACAACTGAGCAGGAAAATGAAGGTCATTGGAAATAAAAACTTAAAGTTGTCATTTGTGCATTTGAAATAGAATATCATGTTCACTCGCTAGAATAAAGACATGTGGAAGAACTACAAAAAATACACTTCTGTGATGATACATGTTTGTCATAGTAGGTCGCGTTTTCTGTCAAGCATGTAGATCCATGACGATTTTATGACAGAATCAAGATAGTCATACCTGTGCTGTCGTATAAGTGTTCCATGACATTACCAAAATTATCATCACGGAAGTGTCCACTTCCATGATGATAAATCGCGTGTCACAGAAGTGCTTTCGTCAAGGGTGACCGACACGTGGCATCCACCATAACGGAACGCCGTTAAGCTATCGGGTCGGGTTTTGGATCCGATAACCTGTTAACAGCCCCGGCCAATGGGGATTTTCCACGTGTAAAATCATCATTGGCTGGAGGAAACACGTGTCGGCTCATCGCTGGGACAGATGTCATCCACTCATTGGACAAAAGGCGCCTATGATACGTCAACACGTGGCACGGCCCAACACAGGCCCATTCCTGTAAAAAAGCCGGCCCATTTGACTTGGTCAAAAGGTGGCGGGCCGGCCCATGGAAAGCCTATTAATGGCATGTTTGCATATAGCCCATTTACAACCCGCTAACCCAAGGCCTGTTACGCCCTATTTGAATTAGGCCCAGTAGCATCATCTGGGCCATCCAATATGATTCCAGCCCGTTTTCACTTATGGCCCATATATGGCCCATGACGTCTTTCGGCCCATATGAGGCCCTATGTAACTCTTGGCCAATTAACGACCCGTGGTGAAACTGGCCCGTAATGAACAGTGTATCACTTTACACCCATTAACGGCCTGTGGTGAAACTGGCCCGTAAAGAATAGTGTATCACTTTATACCCATTAACGGCCCGTTATTCCGTTGGGCCGTTTCCAGCCCATGTTATCTTTTGGCCTTCTCAGAGCCCATTTATTCTTGGGCTATTTTCCAGCATTCGTTTGCTTATGGCCCATTACTATCATTTTCTGCTTGTGGGCCAAATTCAGCCCGTGGTTACAGTCGGCCCGTTTGTGGTCCGTTAATACGTTGGGCCATTTTCATAGCGTCATCAAATATGGCCTATTAACGATGGCCCATTATGGTCGGCCATGAACGGACGATTCGTACTCTAGCCCGTTTACGGCCAGAATGCGGTCTGTTTGGCCCATGTTTGGCCAATCGATCATACGGCCTGTATAAGGCCAATTGATGATATGACCCGTAGAAGGCCCATTGTTTCTACGGCCCATAGAAGACCCATTGTTTCTACGGCCCGTAGAAGGCCCACTGTCTCTACGGCCCGTAGAAGGCCCACTGTTTATATGGCCCGTAAAAGGCCCACTATTTCTACGGCCCGTAGGAGGCCCAGTGTCACTACAGTAAATATTAGCCCATGGTTATTGTGGCCTAGTTTTAAAAAATAGGTTATTGCAACCACTAGCAAACCGCAGAAAAAGAACTGCACTGACTGCAAGCAAACAAATAAACAAGACAATAAGGAAATAAATAAGCAATCAACTTATACTAGGCTATCACGGCTATTACACATATTACATCCACTGGGCATCAAAGTTCGCCACCAGTGCAAATATAGGGAACACGACAGCATATAAACGCCGGAGCAAAACAAGTACAGAACTGAAACCACTTCAGAAGACCTCAAGAAACAATATCCTGGGTACCCATAATGCTGGCAAGATGCTTAGCAAGCTTATTAACTTTCTCTTGTTTGGCGCTTAAGTCCTCCAGTGCTTGTTGTTGCACCAGAAAGTATGCATCTGAATACTGCAGGGACTTCCTCAGTCCTTCGGCTTCTTGTCGCATAACATCTGATCGATGTCTTTCAACTTGAAGTTGAGACTCAAGAAGCCAAACTGATTCAGTGGTAGCTAGTAACTCCAAAGAACAAAAATAAAATTGGGTTGCCTCCCAACAAGCGCTATCGTTTAACGCCCCTAGCTAGGCATAAAAGCAAGGATAGATCTAGGTATCATCATCTTTGGTATGCAATCCATAAGTGGCCCTCATAATAGATAATTAAGGTAATTTAATTTTCTTTCTAGGAAAGTGTTCCATGCCCTTGCTTAATGGAAATTGGAATCTAATATTCCCTTCTTTCATATCAATAATTGCACCAATCGTTCTAAGGAAAGGTCTACCAAGAATAATAGGACATGAAGGATTGCAATCTATATCAAGAACAATGAAATCTACGGGCACATAATTCCTATTTGAAACAATAAGAACATCATTAATTCTTCCTATAGGTTTCTTAATGGTGGAATCCGCAAGATGCAAGTTTAAAGAACAATCATCAAATTCACGGAAACCTAGCAAATCACACAAAGTTTTAAGAATTGTGGAAACACTAGCACCCAAATCACATAAAGCAAAGCATTCATGATATTTAATTTTAATTTTAATAGTACTTTACCACTCATCATAAAGTTTTCTTGGGATAGAAACTTCCAATTCAAGCTTTACTTCATAAGATTGCCTTAAAGCATCAACGATATGTTTAGTAAAAGCTTTATTTTGACTATAAGCATGCGGAGAAGTTAGCACGGATTGCAACAAGGAAATACAATCTATTAAAGAACAATTATCGTAATTAAATTCCTTGAAATCCAAGATAGTGGGTTCATTGCTATGTAAAGTTTTGACCTCTCCCATCCCACTTTTATCAATTTTTGCATCAAGATCCAAAAACTCCGAATCATTGGGACGCCTTCTAACTAAAGTTGAATCATCTCCAGCCCCATCATTATAAAGATTCATATTGCAAAACAAAGATTTAGTAGGGGACACATCAATAACTTTTAGATCTTCATCCTTATTACCATCAAGTTCTTCCGGTTTGGCGGCCATCTTATTAACTAAAGTGGCATGTTTATCCGAAATTTGGGCTATTAAGTTTTCAAGATGAGTGAACTGAGATTTGAAACCATAAAACTCTTTAGACATATCATTGAGCTCTTTATTCATGTACCCTATAAAACTTTTTTGTTCTTTAAGATCGTTTCTGAAGAAATTATTATGCTCAAACTGCAAGGACATGAAACTTCTAACATTGTTTTCAATTTCTTCCAACCTTCTAAGGTGCGGATGAAAACTTTTTGGTAAGGCCATCGCGGCAAACACACAAGAAAACGAGAAACAAGCAAAAAGAGGCAAACTGGAAAAGAGAAGGGGAGCAGAAAAAGAGGGCGAATAAAAACAGCAAGGGTGAAGTGGGGGGAAGGAAACCGAGAGGCAAATGGCAAATAATTTAATGCGAGGGATAAGAGTTTATGATGGGTACTTGGTATGTCTTGACTTGTGCGTAGACTCCCCGGCAACGGCGCCAGAAATCCTTCTTGCTACCTCTAGAGCACTGCGTTGGTTTTCCCTTGAAGGGGAAAGGGTAATGCAACAAAGTAGCGTAAGTATTTCCCTCAGTTTTTGAGAACCAAGGTACCAATACAGTAGGAGACCACACGCAAATCCCTCGTACCTACAAAAAAAATGAGAACCTCGCAACCAACGCGATAAAGGGGTTGTCAATCCCTTCAAGGTCACTTACGAGAGTGAGATCTGATAGAGATGATAAAATAAAATTTTTGGTATTTTTTGTTGGGGAACGTAGTAATTTCAAAATTTTCCTACGCACACGCAAGATCAAGGTGATGCATAGCAACAAGAGGGGAGAGTGTGATCTACGTACCCCTGTAGACCGATAGCGGAAGCGTTAGCACAACGCGGTTGATGTAGTCGTACGTCTTCACGGCCCGACCGATCAAGCACCGAAACTACGGCACCTCCGAGTTCTAGCACACGTTCAGCTCGATGACGATCCCCGGACTCCGATCCAGCAAAGTGTCGGGGAAGAGTTTCGTCAGCACGACGGCGTGGTGACGGTCTTGATGTACTACCGTCGTAGGGCTTCGCCAAAGCACCGCTATAATATTATCAGGGACTATGGTGGAAGGGGGCACCGCACACGGTTAAGAATATGATCACATGGATCAACTTGTGTCAAGGGGTGCCCCCTGCCCCCGTATATAAAGGATCAAGGGGGGGTGCAGCCGGCCAGGAGGAGGGCGCACCAGGAGGAGTCCTACTCCCACCGGGAGTAGGATTCCCCCCTTTCCTAGTTGGAATAGGATTCGGGAGGGGGAAAGAGGAGAGAGAGAAGGAAGGGGGCGCCGACCCCCCTCTCCTTGTCCTATTCGGACTAGGGGGGAGGGGCGCGCAGCCCAACCCTGGCCACCTCTCCTCTCTCCCACTAAAGCCCATTAAGGCCCATATACCTCCCGGGGGGTTCCTGTAACCTCCAGGTACTCCGGTAAAATCCCGATTTCATCCGGTACACTTCCGATATCCAAATATAGGCTTCCAATATATCAATCTTTATGTCTTGACCATTTCGAGACTCCTCGTCATGTCCGTGATCACATCCGGGACTCCGAACAAACTTTGGTACATCAAAATGCATAAACTCATAATATAACTGTCATCGAAACCTTAAGCGTGCGGACCCTACAGGTTCGAGAACAATGTAGACATGACCGAGACACGTCTCCGGTCAATAACCAATAGCGGAACCTGGATGCTCATATTGGCTCCTACATATTCTACAAAGATCTTTTATCGGTCAGACCGCATAACAACATACGTTGTTCCCTTTGTCATCGGTATGTTACTTGCCCGAGATTCGATCATCGGTATCTCAATACCTAGTTCAATCTCGTTACCGGCAAGTCTCTTTACTCGTTCCGTAATACATCATCTCACAACTAACTCATTAGTTGTAATGCTTGCAAGGCTTATGTGATGTGCAATACCGAGAGGGCCCAAAGATACCTCATCGACAATCGGAGTGACAAATCCTAATCTCGAAATACGCCAACCCAACATGTACCTTTGGAGACACCTGTAGAGCTCCTTTATAATCACCCAGTTAAGTTGTGACGTTTGGTAGCACACAAAGTGTTCCTCCGGCAAACGGGAGTTGCATAATCTCATAGTCATAGGAACATGTATAAGTCATGAAGAAAGCAATAGCAACATACTAAACGATCGGGTGCTAAGCTAATGGAATGGGTCATGTCAATCAGATCATTCATCTAATGATGTCATCCCGTTAATCAAATAACAACTCTTTTGTTTATGGTTAGGAAACATAACCATCTTCGATTAACGAGCTAGTCAAGTAGAGGCATACTAGTGACACTATGTTTGTCTATGTATTCACAGATGTATTATGTTTCCGGTTAATACAATTCTAGCATGAATAATAAACATTTATCATGATATAAGGAAATAAATAATAACTTTATTATTGCCTCTAGGGCATATTTCCTTCAGTCTCCCACTTGCACTAGAGTCAATAATCTAGTTCACATCGCCATGTGATTCAACACTAAGAGTTCACATCACCATGTGATTAACACCCATAGTTCACATCGTCATGTGACCTATACCCAAAGGGTTTACTAGAGTCAACAATCTAGTTCACATCATTTATGTGATTAACACCCAAAGAGTACTAAGGTGTGATCATGTTTTGCTTGTGAGATAATTTTAGTCAACGGGTCTGTCACATACAGATCCGTAAGTATTTTGTGAATTCTATGTCTACAATGCTCTGCACGGAGCTACTCTAGCTAATTTCTCCCACTTTAAATATGTATCTAGATCGAGACTTAGAGTCATCCAGATCTATGTCAAAACTTGCATCGACGTAACTTTTTACGACGAACCTTTTGTCACCTCCATAATCGAGAAATATTTCTTTATTCCACTAAGGATAATTTTGACCAATGTCAAGTGATCTACTCTTAGATCACTATTGTACTCCCTTGCTTAACACAGTGTAGGGTATACAATAGATCTGGTACACATCATGGCATACTTTATAGAACCTATGGCTGAGGCATAGGGAATGACTTTCATTCTCTTTCTATCTTCTGCCGTGGTTGGGATTTGAGTCTTACTCAATTTCATACCTTGTAACACAGCCAAGAACTCTTTCTTTGACTGTTCCATTTTGAACTACTTCAAAATCTTGTCAAGGTATGTACTCATTGAAAAAACTTATCAAGCTTCTTGATCTATCTCTATATATCTTGATGCTCAATATGTAAGTAGCTTCACCAAGGTCTTTCTTTGAAAAAACTCCTTTCAAACACTCCTTTATGATTTGCAGAATAATTCTACATTATTTCCGATCAACAATATGTCATTCACATATACTTATCAGAAATGCTGTAGTACTCCCACTCACTTTCTTGTAAATACAGGCTTCACCGCAAGTCTGTATAAAACTATATGCTTTGATCATACTATCAAAGCGTTTATTCCAACTCCGAGAGGCTTGCACCAGTCCATAAATGGATCGATGGAGGTTCCACACTTTGTTAGCTCCTTTTGGATCGACAAAACCTTCCGGCTGCATCATATACAACTATTCTTCCAGAAATCCATTCAGGAATGCAGTTTTGACATCCATTTGCTGGATTTCATAAAATGCGGCAATTGCTAACATGATTTGGACAGACTTAAGCATAGATACGAGTGAAAAACTCTCATCATAGTCAACACCTTGAACTTGTCGAAAAAACCATTTTGCGACAATTCTAGCTTTGTAGATAGTAACACTACTATCAGCGTCCGTCTTCCTCTTGAAGATCCATTTAATCTCAATGACTCGCCGATCATTGGGCAAGTCAATCAAAGTCCATACTTTGTTCTCATACATGGATCTCATCTCAGATTTCATGGCCTCAAGCCATTTCGCGGAATCTAGGCTCATCATTGCCTCCTCATAGTTCGCAAGTTCATCATGGTCTAGTAACATGACTTCCAAAACAGGATTACCGTACCACTTTGGTGCGGATCTCACTCTGGTTTACCTACGAGATTCGGTATTAACTTGATCTGAAGTTACATGATCATCATCATTAGTCTTCCTCACTAATTGGTGTAGTAGTCACAGGAACAGATTTCTTGTGATGAATTACTTTTCAATAAGGGAGAAGGTACAATTACCTTATCAAGTTCTACTTTCCTCCCACTCACTTCTTTCAAGAGAAACTCCTTCTCTAGAAAGGATCCATTCTTAGCAACAAATGTCTTGCCTTCGGATCTGTGATAGAAGGTGTACCCAATACTCTCCTTTGGGTATCCTATGAAGACATATTTCTCCGATTTGGGTTTGAGCTTATCAGGATGAAACTTTTTCATATAAGCATCACAATCCCAAACTTTAAGAAACGACAACTTTGGTTTCTTGCCAAACCACAGTTCAGATTGTGTCGTCTCGACGGACTTAGATGGTGCCCTTTTAAACGTGAATGCAACTGTCTTTAATGCATAACCCCAAAACGATAGTGGTAGATCGGTAAGAGACATCATAGATCGCACCATATCTAATAAAGTACGGTTATGATGTTCGGACACACCATTATGCTGTGGTGTTCCAGGTGGCGTGAGTAGTGAAACTATTTCACATTGTTTTAACTGAATGGCAGACTCGTAACTCAAATATTTTACCTCTGCGATCATATCGTAGAAACTTTTATTTTCTTGTTACGATGATTCTCCACTTCACTCTGAAATTCTTTGAACTTTTCAAATATTTCAGACTTGTGTTTCATTAAGTAGATATACCCATATCTGCTCAAATCATCTGTGAAGGTCAGAAAATAATGATACCCTCCACAAGCCTTAACACTCATCGGATCTCATACATCAGTATGTATTATTTCCAATAAGTCAGTTGCTCTCTCCATAGTTCCGGAGAACGGCGTTTTAGTCATCTTGCCCATGAGGCATGGTTCACAAGCATCAACTGATTCATAATCAAGTGATTCCAAAAACCCATTAGCATGGCGTTTCTTCATGCGCTATACACCAATATGACCTAAACGGCAGTGCCACAAATAAGTTGCACTATCATTATTAACTTTGCATCTTTTGGTTTCAATATTATGATTATGTGTATCACTACGATCGAGATCCAATGAACTATTTTCATTGGGTGTGTAACCATATAAGGTTTTATTCATGTAAACAGAACAACAATTTATTCTCTTACTTAAATGAATAACCGTATTACAATAAACATGATCAAATCATATTCATGCTCAACGCAAACACCAAATAACACTTATTCAGGTTCAACACTAATCCCGAAAGTATAGGGAGTGTGCGATGATGATCATATCAATCTTGGAACCACTTCCAACACACATCGTCACTTCACCCTTAACTAGTCTCTGTTTATTCTGCAACTCCCGTTTCGAGTTACTAATCTTAGCAACTGAACTAGTATCAAATACTGAGGGGTTGCTATAAACGCTAGTAAAGTACACATCAATAACATGTATATCAAATATACTTATGTTCACTTTGCCATCCTTCTTATCTGCCAATCATTTGGGGTAGTTCCGCTTCCAGTGGCCAGTCCCTTTGCAGTAGAAACACTTAGTCTTAGGCTTAGGACCAGACTTGGGCTTCTTCATTTGAGCAGCAACTTGCTTGCTGTTCTTCTTGAAGTTCCCCTTCTTCCCTCTGCCATTTTCTTGAAACTAGTGGTCTTGTCTACCATCAACACTTGATGTTTTTCTCGATTTCTACCTTCATCAATTTCCGCATTACGAAGAGCTTGGGAATCGTTTCCGTTATCCCTTGCATATCATAGTTCATCACGAAGTTCTACTAACTTGGTGATGGTGACTGGAGAATTTTGTCAATCACTATCTTATCTGGAAGATTAACTCCCACTTGATTCAAGCGATTGTAGTACTCAGACAATTTGAGTATATGCTCACTGACAGAACTGTTCTCCTCCATCTTGCAGCTATAGAACTTATTGGAGACTTCATATCTCTCAATCCGGGCATTTGCTTGAAATATTAACTTCAACTCCTGGAACATCTCATATGCTCCATGACGTTCAAAACGTCTTTGAAGTCCCGATTCTAAGCCATTAAGCATGGTGCACTAAACTATCAAGTAGTCATCATATTGAGCTAGCCAAACGTTCATAACGTCTGCATCTGCTCCTGCAATAGGTCCGTCACCTAGTGGTGCATCAAGGAGATAATTCTTCTATGCAGCAATGAGGATAAACCTCAGATCACGGATCCAATCCGCATCATTGCTACTAACATCTTTCAACACAATTTTCTCTAGGAACATATCAAAATAAACACAGGGAAGCAACAACGCGAGCTATTCATCTACAACATAATTTGCAAAATACTACCAGGACTAAGTTCATGATAAATTTAAGTTCAATTAATCATATTACTTAAGAACTCCCACTTAGATAGAGATCCCTCTAATCCTCTAAGTGATTACGTGATCCAAATCAACTAAACCATGTCCGATCATCACGTGAGATGGAGTAGTTTCATTGGTGAACATCGCTATGTTGATCATATCTACTATATGATTCACGCTTGACCTTTCGGTCTCCATGTTCCGAGGCCATATCTGTATATGCTTGGCTCGTCAAGTATAACCTGAGTATTCTGCATGTGCAACTGTTTTGCAACCGTTGTATTTGAACGTAGAGCCTATCACACCCTATCATCACGTGGTGTCTCAGCACGAAGAACTTTCGCAATGGTGCATACTCAGGGAGAACACTTCTTGACAATTAGTGAGAGATCATCTTATAATGCTACCATCAATCAAAGCAAGATAAGATGCATAAAAGATGAACATCACATGCAATCAATATAAGTGATATGATATGGCCACCATCATCTTGTGCTTGTGATCTCCATCTTCGAAGCACCGTCATGATCACCATCGTCATCGGCGCGACACCTTGATCTCCATCGTAGCATCATTGTCATCTCGCCAATCTTATGCTTCCACGACTATCGCTGCCGCTTAGTGATAAAGTAAAGCATTATAGCGCGATTGCATTGCATACAATAAAGCGACAACCATATGGCTCCTGCCAGTTGCCGATAACTCAGTTACAAAACATGATCATCTCATACAATAAAATTTAGCATCATGTATTGACCATATCACATCACAACATGCCCTGCAAAAACAAGTTAGACGTCCTCTACTTTGTTGTTGCAAGTTTTACGTGGCTGCTACGGGCTTAAGCAAGAACCAATCTTACCTACGCATCAAAACCACAACGGTAGTTTGTCAAGTTGGTGATTTTTTAACCTTTGCAAGGACCGGGCGGAGCCACACTCGGTTCAACTAAAGTTGGAGAAACTATCACCCGCTAGCCACCTTTGTGCAAAGCACGTCGGGAGAATCGGTCTCGCGTAAGCGTACGCGTAATGTCGGTCCGGGCCGCTTCGCCAACAATACCGCCGAACCAAAGTATGACATGCCGGTAAGCAGTATGACTTATATCACCCACAATTCACTTGTGTTCTACTCGTGCATATAACATCAACACATAAAACCTAGGCTCGGATGCCACTGTTGGGGAACGTAGTAATTTCAAAATTTTCCTACGCACACGCAAGATCATGGTGATGCATAGCAAAGAGAGGCGAGAGTGTGATCTACGTACCCTTGTAGACCGACAGCGGAAGCGTTAGCACAACGCGGTTGATGTAGTCATACGTCTTCATGGCCCGACCGATCAAGCACCGAAACTATGGCACCTCCGAGTTCTAGCACACGTTCAGCTCGATGACGATCCCCGGACTCCGATCCAGCAAAGTGTCGGGGAAGAGTTTCGTCGGCACGATGGCGTGGTGACGATCTTGATGTACTACCGTCGTAGGGCTTCGCCTAAGCACCGCTACAATATTATCGAGGACTATGGTGGAAGGGGGCACCGCACACGGTTAAGAATATGATCACGTGGATCAACTTGTGTCAAGGGGTGCCCCCTGCCCCCGTATATAAAGGATCAAGGGGGGTGTGGCCGGCCAGGAGGAGGGCGTACCAGGAGTTCTACTCCCACCGGGAGTAGGATTCCCCCCCTTTCCTAGTTGGAATAGGATTCGGGAGGGGGAAAGAGGAGAGAGAGAAGGAAGGGGGGGGGCGCCGGCCCCCCTCTCCTTGTCCTATTCGGACTAGGGGGGAGGGGCGCGCGGCCCAGCCCTGGCCACCTCTCCTATCTTCCACTAAAGCCCACTAAGGCCCATATACCTCCCGGGGGGTTCCGGTAACCTCCCGGTACTCCGGTAAAATCCCGATTTCATCCGGAACACTTCCGATATTCAAATATAGGCTTCCAATGTATCAATCTTTATGTCTCGACCATTTCGAGACTCATCGTCATGTCCGTGATCACATCTGGGACTCCGAACAAACTTCGGTACATCAAAATGCATAAACTCATAATATAACTGTCATCGAAACCTTAAGCGTGCGGACCCTACGGGTTCGAGAACAATGTAGACAAGACCGAGACACGTCTCTGGTCAATAACCAATAGCGGAACCTGGATGCTCATATTGGCTCCTAAATATTCTACAAAGATCTTTTATCGGTCAGACCGCATAACAACATACGTTGTTCCCTTTGTCATCGGTATGTTACTTGCTCGAGATTCGATCGTCGGTATCTCAATACCTAGTTCAATCTCGTTACCGGCAAGTCTCTTTACTCGTTCCGTAATACATCATCTCACAACTAACTCATTAGTTGCAATGCTTGTAAGGCTTATGTGATGTGCATTACCGAGAGGGCCCAGAGATACCTCTCCGACAATCGGAGTGACAAATCCTAATCTTGAAATACGCCAACCCAACATTTACCTTTGGAGACACCTGTAGAGCTCCTTTATAATCACCCAGTTACATTGTGACGTTTGGTAGCACACAAAGTGTTCCTCCGGCAAACGGGAGTTGCATAATCTCATAGTCATAGGAACATGTATAAGTCATGAAGAAAGCAATAGCAACATACTAAACGATCGGGTGCTAAGCTAATGGAATGGGTCATGTCAATCAGATCATTCATCTAATGATGCCATCCCGTTAATCAAATAACAACTCTTTTGTTTATGGTTAGGAAACATAACCATCTTCGATTAACAAGCTAGTCAAGTAGAGGCATACTAGTGATAATCTGTTTGTCTATGTATTCACACATGTATTATGTTTCCGGTTAATACAATTCTAGCATGAATAATAACAATTTATCATGATATAAGGAAATAAATAATAACTTTATTATTGCCTCTAGGGCATATTTCCTTCAGTCTCCCACTTGCACTAGAGTCAATAATCTAGTTCACATCGCCATGTGATTCAACACTAAGAGTTCACATCACCATATGATTAACACCCATAGTTCACATCGTCATGTGACCTATACCCAAAGGGTTTACTAGAGTCAATAATCTAGTTCACATCATTTATGTGATTAACACCCAAAGAGTACTAAGGTGTGATCATGTTTTGCTTGTGAGATAATTTTAGTCAACGGGTCTGTCACATACAGATCCGTAAGTATTTTGCGAATTCTATGTCTACAATGCTCTGCACGGAGCTACTCTAGCTAATTTCTCCCACTTTCAATATGTATCTAGATCGAGACTTAGAGTCATCCAGATCTGTGTCAAAACTTGCATCGACGTAACTTTTATAGAGCCAGTCGCCCCAAAATTCAACCCATGGTCAGCCTACCCGATCACTTTCGATCGTAGAGACCATCCGACTAGTATCCGTCACGGAGGCTCGGCCGCATTGGTCCTTGAACCAATTATCGATGGATTCCACCTTATGCGAGTCCTCATGGACGGCGGTAGCAGTCTTAACTTGCTATATCAGGACACGGTCCGTAAAATGGGTATTGGTTCGTCAAGAATTAAACCCACCAAAACTACCTTTAAAGGAGTAATACCTGGAGTAGAGGCCCGTTTCACGGGCTCAATCACATTGGAAGTCGTCTTCGAATAGACAGACAATTTTCGAAGCGAAGACTTCATCTTCGAGATCGTCACCTTCCGCAGTGGCTATCATCCACTGCTCTGACGATCTGCGTTCGCTCGCTTCAATGCAATCCCGCACTATGCCTACCTCAAGCTCAAGATGCCTGGACCCCGCGGTGTCATAACAGTCAATGGAAACACGGAGTGCTCCCTCCGTACTGAGGAGCACATAGCGGCCCTTGCAGCGGAAGTCCAGAATGGACTTATCAAGCCAAATATTACATCGGCAGTCAAGCCCCCAGACGCTGGTAAACGCGTCCAGAACACCCTGCAAAGCGACGATCAAGACCGTCGGGAGCATGATTAGCAGTTCGGCGTCCGTCTCAGCCCCAGCCGCATTGCGGCATATGTACCACGCGTACATAACTAAGCACTAAAGATACCATGGGCAAAGACAGAGGCATATTAAAAATAAAATCCACAATACGGCTCGATCCTATGTGCACCCCCATATCATTTCTCTTTTCCTTATTTTTCCCTTTTTAGGTTCCTTAAACCCACGTCAACTTTTGATGGTACCAAGGGCACCGTTTCCAGTCCCTTTATGAAAAATCAATTGTTGATCCTCCTGAAGGATCACACACGAAGGAGAAACGCGGTACAGACGTGCGGCAGAGTATCTAAAGGATCTTTAAAGATCGCCTCTTCCTCTTTAGGACCCGTACATAGCTTTCCCTGGTATTCGACATGTAAAATTATCTTCGATGCTTGCCACATCATTTGTAAATATACGTTTTGACGTATCAATCAGACTATAATGGAAACAATCTTTCGCCCAATGTATTCGGTACTTGTTAGGACCCCGATCCTATGCCACACCGATCTAGCATGTAACACCTCATATCACTTTACGGCCTCACGCACGGTATTCCCACGGGTGTCTCCTTAGCAGGCCCGGAACCATTTGCGCCTTTTGGCTCATGTATATGATAGTGTCGCTGGCATCCATATGACAAGAACCCGGGCTGACATGACTAGTAGTGAACCCAAAGTGACACTAACTTACAGGGACAGGCATACATGACCCAACAACGAACGTGTCGGTCATCAGCGAGTGAATATGGGCTGTAGCAACTGGGCCAGCAGGACTTCGATAAACCGGGTTATAGCAGGCTAACAGGACTCCGGTAGACACCGCGTGACATTTCCCCATAGGGGCAGACACAGGAACGAAGAAGGACACATGCCGGCCAGCCTAAGTGTTTCGGAGCAGTAGCAAGCTACCAGCGCTCAGTGAAAGCACTAGGAGACATTTCCCGGTAAGAGAGGCTACCAAGGATAAACAACTAGATAGTCGGATCCCACACATACTAAGCATTTCAATAACATACACACAATATGCTCGATATGTGCAAATACAACATGGCATCACAACATGACTCTACAACTCAAGTATTTTATTCAATAGGCTCCAAGGAGCGAGATATTACAAACATGGGTCTCATGACCCAACATTCAGAGCATACAAGTCAAAGCACATGCGGAAGCTTATCATGTCTGAGTACAGACATCTACAAATGAAAAAGGTTGAGAAGCCCGACTATCTACCAGATCCTGCCGAGGGCACAAGATCGTAGCTGAGGTAACAAGCTAAACATCAAAGTCCATGCGGAACTACTTGTGAGACGGAAGTCTCTCTGCAAAACATAAATTAAGCAAACGTGAGTACAAATGTACCCAGCAAGACTTACATCAAAACTAACTACATATGCATCTTTATCAACAAAAGGGATGGTGGGGTTTAACTGCAGCAAGCCAGCTTTGACTCGGTGGCTATCCTGAACTAAGACTGCATGTAACTCTTTTGAGGTGGCGTACATGAGTCCACATATTCACCATATCAATACACCACTATGGATCCGCTCCCGTCTCCCTATGAGTACGCCATCCATAGCACTCACGCTTATCTTGCGTACTTTAGAGTATCCACTTTCACTTGTCTATGAACTGTATAGGCAACCCAGAAGTTCTTTACCGCGGACACGGCTATTCGAATAGATCATTTATAACCCTGCAAGGTTGTACTTCTTCACACACGCTCTCGCCACTTACCACCATGTACACGTTGTGTATCTCGACAACCTTCAAGCAGAATCCTAGCGAGGGAGTCGGCCACGACCTGACTAACCACACAAGTATCTAGTCCAGGTTTATCGCCTATTCAGGTTTCATCCGCAAGGAGATCCGGCTGGGGTATCGCTCACGGCCCCAAACAATGTGTGCAGGGTTCCCAAGCCCACCTCGACGGATGGATCTACGCTTGGTACACCATGCCACGGTGCCTAGTCTGTCCCAAGCCCACCTATACCGGGTGCCACTTGGTAGACTACTAACACTACCTACAAACACCAGAAACTAGTTGCAACTCCTGGACAAAGATCGAGGCGATTAATAAGCCGAGAGGGGTCGAGTTACTAGAACCCAATGTGTGGTAGTACCTGTTGATGGATCACAAACGCAGAACTCAGTTCCTGAGGACGGTTTCAATGAGACAACCCACCATGTACTCCTACATGGCCTCTCATCGATAACTTTACCAAATCGTGTTCACACACTTAGCTCTTAGCAGTAGGACATGTTCACAACTTTCCAATTCATCCCCGATGAATCAGACCTGACATAACTCTAAGCAATAGCAGGCATGACAAACACGCATGAATGAGTAGGCACATCAGGGCTCAAACAACTCCTACTCATGCTAGTGGGTTTCATCTATTTACTGTGGCAATGACAGGTCATGCAAAGGAAAGGGGTTCAACTACCGCAGCATGTAACAGTTGAATCGTTGTTGTCCTAATGCAGTAAAAGAGAGCAGGAGCGAGAGAGTGGGATTGTGTCGGAATGAAGAAGGGGGTTTTGCTTGCCTGATACTTCTGAAGATAGTATAGTTCTTCATCGGTGTCATCGATCACATCGTCGGAACCACGTCTATCGAGAGGGGACAAACACCGGCAAACAAGTCAGAACATAATCAATGCAATGCACAATATGATGCATGATCATGACATGTCAATATGTTGTGATTTAAGCTAATGCAACTAGCAACAGGATAAATGAGGTTGGTTTGAACCCAAGATCCAAATTCAAACTCCATATGTGGAAATTCAAATGCCATTTACATGATTTGTCCTAAAGATTAGCTATAGGTTGTTCTAACATGCATGAAAATGGTACAGATGGATAGATTGGATTTTTTGATCATTTTTCATATATACTTTATCTTATTTGGAGTTATAGATAATTTTCTATGAATTTTAGAAGTTTTGGGCATTTTCTGGAATTTTCTGAATTATTTTAAATCCGGAAAATTATTAACTACGTCAGCATTGCGTCACTGCGATGTCAGCAACTCAACTACAGCTGACCAGGTCAAACCTGACCAGTGGGGCCCCCTGGTTAGTCACATAGTGCTGTCTGGATCACCGACAGGTGGGGTCAGGTCATCAGCCATGTCAGCAAGTCAACGCTGACGTGTGGGGTCGGTCAACATGTGACGTGGCCAGGTCAAACTGACCGGTGGGTCCTGCGGGGTTAGTTTAATCTAAACAAAACTAAACCAGGGTTAATTAGGCAGTGTGGCCTGTCTATAAGTGGCTCTAGGATTAATTAGCGATGTCATTAGCTGTTCATGATGGGGCCACGTTGACCTTGCCGGAGTTCGGCCAGCGGCGACCATAGAACACGGTGGGGCGCACCGGATTTGCGCTAGAGGTGTCGGCTTAGCACGCTGAGGGCACCAGGGCATAGCCCTTGCTCACCCACATCAAGTGGAGGCGGAGTTGGGCGCGGGGGTCGCTAGAATCATGCCGGCAACGAGCTTTGGCGGCGGCCATAGTTTGGTGGGTGTGGGGTTGGCGCTGCGATGCGCAAACGGGCGAGGCGAAGGTCTAGTGGGCACTACGAGTTGCGGGGAGCAAGTTGGACTCGCAGGGGTGACCATTTGGTCACCGGAGCTGCATCGGCGACGAGCTCAAGCAGCGGCGGCTACAGTCGTCAAGGGGGTGACATCTACAGCTCGAAATTGAAGGGGGGAGGAGGGGATCCACGCACGAGCTCACAGCGGTTCGTTCGGTGGCCTCAGCAAGCTCGGGGAAGCGTCGGAGCGGGCGCACGGTCGCTGGCGATTTCGATGGCCTGAGGTTGAAGAAGACGGCGGTGAGGGCGTTCGGGAGTGTCCGGCGTCGCTTGGCTTGGTGAGGAGGTCGAGGACGAGGTAGCCGAGCTACTGGGCATGCCGAGGGGTCGAGGGGGAGGCACTGGGTGCGGCAACAGCGAGCGGTCGCGACGAGGTCCGCTCCGGCCGGGCGGGACAGAGAACAGAGGAGGGGGAAGGGGTCCAGGGAGAGTGAGAGAGATCCAGGGGGTCGGGGCGATGTGCATGGCATCGTCGGCCGCATCGGGGAGGAGCCAGGCATGCAGGGAGGGAGGAGGTGGCTGCATGGCGGTGCGCGCGCGTCGGGAACGCGCCCGTCCTCCTGGCAAGGAGGAAGACGACAGGAGGAGGTGGCCAGGTGGGCTGCATAGGACCTCGGCCAGCCAGGTAAGGCCAGGTAACTCTCGCTCTCTCTTTTATTTCTATTTTCTATTTTCTGTAATTGAGTTTGGCTTTATTAAAAATGCCAGAGCATTTCCAAAAATCATGCAACTGACTATGGCCACTATTTGGAATATTTCCAACAATAAACATTTCAGTTTGTGATTATCTGGGCATTTAATATTTTTATAGGGTTTAAATGCCCAAATGCAAATACTATATGATTTAATTCAGTGACCCCCAATTGACCTAGAAAAATGTGCAATATTTTTGGCAGAGGTTCAAGACCAATCCAACGATGATGAACATTTTTGGGAAGGCATTTTGGGTTCATTGAAAATATTTTTATTTGAACCTAGTTGAATTCTTTCTGATGCTAGGGTTTGGTCAATCCCCATTTCAAATTAAATAGAATTTAAATATGATGCAACAAGATGCAAAACACCAGGCAGTACCAGAAGTTAGGGATGTGACAACTCACCCCACTAAACAAGAATCTCGTCCCGAGATTCAAGACATGAGGTAAGAAGTAAGAGGGATCACAAGCTAACACGATCTTCATGATCTAATAGCCCTTCTCGAAGATGTTGATTTATTGCTCCAGTTGATTTTGACGTCTTTGCTTTCAAAATGTTCATCCGGCATGATGACGACAGAGAGAAACTCTACAGGAATTGATCTCCTCGGAGATCGAGCACTCAGGATCAACTCATGGAGTGAGACATTACATCATCTCCTGAGCTGGTACTCAAGCACATACATCGAGAGAGGTGGATAGTAACAAATGACGAGGGTTCAATTTGGTAAGCACAATGCTTAAGTAAGATGGTGCAAGGTTTCAGAGTAGCGAGGAGTTGATTGCCATGATTCCGTAATGGGGCACCTTAGGGTAGGTGAATTGCATGATTTTTACTGAAGTGGCAAAAATAATTACTTTTGATATCTAGATCATTGAGACTCTTTATATCATCCTAAGACAATCACAATCGATTGTTTGAAGGAATTCGAAAGGCTGGCATACTTAGTTTGGAAAGGAAACTAGAGTTATAAGACAAGTCGGAAAACGGAAGGCACATTCCAATTGATACCGAGGATATCACCTAGTGTTTGAGCGTGCTCTCAGGAACTTGAGCATTTCCATATTCATCAGGGTCTTACCAACATCCGTCCCGAGGATCCTGGCAAAACATCATACTACCATGATGAATAGTGATGGACGATGCAGATGCAAAGGAAGGCAACACTTTCTCGGATTTCACCTTAGCGATGCCAAGGAAATGAAATATGAATGATCGACCGAGAGACATTTAGCACTCCGCTTCTAATGTTCTCCTTGATGTACCAGAGTTAACCCAATACCATTTGGTATCTGGAACATCAAGTAAAGGTCTGACTTCGGGAGCTCAAAGAACTCATAAGGAACAACTTATGGACTAAGTCATACCAACTCCTCATGGAAGAATGGCCAAATTGATGACTCAAGATACTATAATAAGAGATCTCTCGGATAAGTGTGTTGGCCATGACATCCACTTAACGGTTCAAAACACCAATATTATAATTCTTGGTAATGTCCCAACCATCATATCTACCTGAGATTCAGATCTGGTTGGTAGCAGGATATTTCAGATGGCATGTCTGAAAAAGAAAGGTTGCAACGCAAACCGACGAGATGATGTTGCGAGATTCTTGGGAAATGAACTATGATAGAAAGCTCCAAAACATGAGCTGGTTCTGCTACATACATGTGGACACGTTATCCAAACAAGCATGACCACATAGTAGTCTTACAATAAAACACTACCGAGTTCTGGTTGGGAACCATCATTGAAGATAACGAAGTCTTGTGAATGTCCATCTGGGCCCTTTGGGATTAGCACTTGAACTTCTTTTCTTTGAACAAATCGATCAGTGGCTTGGTGTGCTAGGAACACATATAGAATGGAGGTAGCTAATCTCTCAAACCATAGTATACTTTGCACCTGCATGACTGACTTGGGATGATTCCAGAGGATGCAAAAACAAGCTTTCTCGAATTCACGGTGGCAACTTGCATCAAATGCACATGAATTAGAGGAAGTCACTTCTTTCATCCGAACATGAACTTCATGAGCTAGCACGAAGAAAATGCTTTCAAAAGTTTCCAACACTAACTTAGATGTTCAACATGAATCATGGAAAAGATGAAAATGTGGTCAATGGGCCTAACAACAATTCATCCAGGTTTCCATATAAATGGAATTCCACAATTATGTGAACAAGTGATAGCATTGGTCAGACCCCAAAGATATAATGGTGTATGCTCAAGGGATCAACCACGAGTAAGACAACATTAAGAACATCGTTGGTTCTGATTTCATTTGACGATATCCCATAATCAAATCAAGGATTGATAAGACATTAGTGCCGAAGATTGATCACAAAGATCAATCGATGAAGTTATCATATTTCTTCAACACACATACAAGATATCCCTTAAAATGAACAAAGTCGGACAAAGCTTTTACCTTCCAACTCTCCAAGTGGTCGTTCAGCTTAACCAACTAGCTCAGGGGTATCCAATACAGATTCTTGGAGAAGGGGTGGTTTACAGGGATAAACCAACTTGATCACGAACTCAACATAGCGGTCAGGTGACGACCTGGTGATACTTCCAAGAAGATATTCAAAAAATCACGAACCACCATATGTTAATAAGCTCAAGAACAATCTTGCCTTTCAGAGCAAGACGATAGGATCAAAAGAGCAAGGGATTAATACCATCCTAACTCATTGATCAAGGGGTGCACTAGAAATAAGGACTAGGTAGCACGATGAATCTTAGAATGATGATTCAAGAACCAACACGCTAAGAATGAAGTTATTGTCCATGAACTACCAAGCAACAAGGTTGCTAGGAGTATTGATTTCACACATCACGATTCACTTGTCGGCATTCCGGTTACAACAACACAGGAACCGAGGAATGAAGAATGATGGAGAGAAGCATCATTGCATCAAGAATTCATAAGAGGGTGTGCAAATCTCACGATACTCTCACTATGAAAGAGGGTGATACTCCGAGGTAAAACACAACAAAAGCTGGATTGGCATGTTGATATGCGCAATACAACTGCTTTGACCAAATCCTAGAAATGGATAAGCTACTGGAGTTTGTTTCTCCGTCATTCCGAAATTGAATGGTTTGACGGACCACAAGGGTAATAAGCATCGATGAACAAATGCATACATACTCTTGACTATGAATAGATAGACGAAGGTCAGAAGACAACTAAAGAGGGACAACTCAAAAGAACATATGATTTTCTGATTTGTGGATGCATGGACTAGCATGTCGAACGAGTTCAACATATTTCCTCCGGATAACCCATGCAGAGAGGTTGAACTGGTAGAGTTACAATATAGAACCGAGAACTCATCAAGAGAACTCTGGTTGTGATCTTTCGGTTCAGCGAGGAACTTCTACCATAAGCAGTTCATGGTATTTGGAACAAGGATATACCACGAACCTCAAGGACTAATACAAAGGTTACTAATATCCTAAAGGAACTAGCAAACACTATCAACATGAGCTAGGGTTAATCTTGGGCTCAAAAACCCAGGAGTAGAATACCTATTACTAAGTGGCATCATGGGATGCTTTCGAGAATGATGGCCAGAATAATCACACTGGGAACACAAAAGCATGGCTAAGATTACTAGGTGATACTCTAGACACCTAGAGTCATAATAATAGCTCCAACATAACTGCTGAGGCAACAAAGTACCTCAACACACTAGTTGGTGTGGTTGATCTGGCACAAGGAACTCTAGAACAGTAAGAAGGGATTTGCAAATGCATCAGACTATTTAGAAACCTGGGATGATTCGAACAGCATAACAACTGTAAATGCTCAAAAAGATTTGAGACATTCTACAAAATAGTGGCATGACCACTCCACATCACAATATCATGGTTCTGAGGCCAACTATGAACATACGAAAGTTGTAGAAACTGAACTGAGAATTGAATCCATCAATCCTAAGAGTCTATGGATTAGTAACATGTGATCCTGATAGAAAGAAGAGAAAGCCTAGTTTCTTAACCCCGTAGGAAAGATAGGATGACCCAGATCAGAAGGGCATAAGGTAAAGGAGTAAAAAGAGCCTTACGTTCCCTCCCACAATCAATTCCCTTAGATAACTAAAGCATTTCTAGACTCGACTTTGACCAGTTTGGCTTGGTAATCCTTCAGGTAGTCAAGTTGTGATACCAAAGTTGTCAGGACCCCGAGCATATGCCACACCGATATAGCATGTAACACCTCATATCACTTTGCGGCCTCATGCACGGTATTCCCACGGGTGTCGCCTTACCAGTCCCAGGACCATTTGCGCCTTTTGGCTCACATATATGATAGTGTCGCTAGCATCCATATGACAAGAACCCAGGCTGACATGGCTAGTCGTGAACCCAAAGTGTCACTAACTTACAGGGATAGGCATACATGACCCAGCAATGAACGTGTCGGTCATCAGCGAGTGAATCTGGGCTGTAGCAACTGGGCCAGCAGGACTCCGGTAAACCGGGCTATAGCAGGCTAACATGACTCCGGTAGACACCGCGTGACATTTCCCCGTAGGGATAGACACAGGAACGAAGGACACATGCCGACCAGCCTAAGTGTTCCGGAGCAGTAGCAAGCTACTAGGGCTAAGTGGAAGCACTAGGAGCCATTTCCCGGTAAGAGAGGCTACCAAGGATACTAAGCATTTCAATAACATACACACAATATGCTCGATATGTGCAAATACACAATGGCATCACAACATGACTCTACAACTCAAGTATATTATTCAATAGGCTCCTAGGAGTGAGATATTACAAACATGGGTCTCATGACCCAACATTCAAAACAAACAAGTCAAAGCACATGTGGAAGCTTATCATGTATGAGTACAGACAACTACAAATGAAAAAGGCTGAGAAGCCCGACCATCTACCAGATCCTGCCGAGGGCACAAGATCGTAGCTGAGGTAACAAACGTGAGTACCAATGTACCCAGCAAGACTTACATCAGAACTAACTACATATGCATGTTTATCAACAAGGGGGATGGTGGGGTTTAACTGCAGCAAGCCAGCTCTAACTAAGTGGCTATCCTGAACTAAGACTGCAAGTAACTCTTTTGAGGTGGCGCACATGAGTCCACATATTCACCATATCAATACACCACTATGGATCCGCTCCCGTCTCCTTACAAGAGCGCCATCCATAGCACTCACGCTTATCTTGCGTATTTTAGAGTATCCACTTTCACTTGTCTATGAACTGTATAGGCAACCCAGAAGTCCTTTACTGCGAACACGGCTGTTCGAATAGATCATTTATAACCCCGCAGGGGTGTACTTCTTCACACATGCTCTCGCCACTTACTACCATGTACGTGTCGTGTATCTCAGCAACCTTCAAGCAGAAGCTTGGCGAGGGAGTCGGCCACGACCTGACTAACCACACAAGTCTCTAGTCCAGGTTTATCGCCTATTGGGGTTCCATCCGCAAGGAGATCCGACTGGGGTGTCGCTCACAACCCCAAACAATGTGTGCAGGGTTCCCAAGCCCACCTCGACGGATGGATCTATGCTTGGTACACCATGCCACGGTTCCTAGTCTGTCCCAAGCCCACCTGTACCAGGTGCCACTTGGTAGACTACTAACACTACCTACAAACACCAGAAACTACTTGCAACTCCTGGACAGAGATCGAGGCGATTAATAAGACGACAGGGGTCGAGATACCGAAACCCAATGTGTGGTAGTAACTGTTCATGGATCACAAACACAGAACTCAGATCCTGAGGACGGTTTCAATGAGACAACCCACCATGTACTCCTACATGGCCTCTCACTGCTACCTTTACCAAATCATGTTCACACACTTAGCTCTTAGCAGTAGGACATGTTCACAACTTTCCAATTCATCCCAGATGAATCAGACCTAACACAACTCTAAGCACTAGCAGGCATGACAAACACACATGAATGAGTAGGCACATCAGGGCTCAGACAACTCCTACTCATGCTAGTGGGTTTCATCTATTTACTGTGGCAATGACATGTCATGCAGGGGAAAGGGGTTCAACTACCGCAGCATGTAACAGTTGAATTGTTGTTGTCCTAATGCAGTAAAAGAGAGCAGGAGCGAGAGAGTGGGATTGTATCGGAATGAACAAGGGGGTTTTGCTTGCCTGATACTTCTGAAGATAGTATAGTTCTTCATCGGTGTCATCGATCACATCATCGGAACCACGTCCATCGAGAGGGGACAAACACCGGCAAACAAGTAAGAACACAATCAATGCAATGCACAATATGATGCATGATTATGACATGTCAATATTCTATGATTTAAGCTAATGCAACTAGCAATAGGTTAAATGAGGTTGGTTTGAACCCAAGATCCAAATTCAAACTCCATATGTGGAAATTCAAATGCCATTTACATGATTTGTCCTAAACAGTAGCTATAAGTTGTTCTAACATGCATGAAAATGGTACAGATGGATAGATTGGATTTTTCTGATCATTTTCATATATAATTTATCTTATTTTGAGTTATAGATAATTTTCTATGAATTTTAGAAGTTTTGGGCATTTTCTGGAATTTTCTGAATTATTTTAAATCCAGAAAATTATTAACTGCATCAGCATTGTGTCACTGTGACGTCAGCAAGTCAACTGCGGCTGACCACGTCAAACCTAACTAGTGGGGTCCCCTAGTCAGTCACACAGTGCTATCTGGATCACCGACTGGTGGGGTCAGGTCAACAACCACGTCAGCAAGTCAACGCTGACGTGTGGGGTCGGTCAACAGGTGACGTGGCCAGGTCAAACTGGCCGGTGGGCCCTGCGGGGTTAGTTTAATCTAAACAAAGCTAACCCAGGGTTAATTCGACAGTGGGGCCCGTCTGTAAGTGGCTCTAGGGTTAATTAGCGACGTCATTAGCTGCTAATGATGGGGCCACGTCAACCTCGTCAGAGTTCAGCCGCGGCGAGCACAGAACACGGCAGGGCATGCCGGATTTGCGCTAGAGGCGTCGGTTAGCGCACTGAGGGCACCAAGGCATAGCCCTTACTCGCCCGCATCAAGAGGAGGCGGAGTTGGGCGCGGGGGTCGCCGAAATCATGCCGGCATGAGCTTTGGCAGTGGCCGGAGATAGGGTGGATGTGGAGCTAGTGTTGCGATGCGCAAACTAGTGAGGCGAAGGTCTAGCGGGGCACTACGCATTGCGGGGAGCAAGTTGGACTCGTCGGGGTGACCATTTGGTCACCGGAGCTACGTCAGCGACGAGCTCAAGCGGCGGCGGCTACGGTCGTCAAGGGGGCGAAGTCTACGGCTCGAAATCGAAGGGGAGGAAGGAGGGGATCCACGCAGGATCTCACAATGATTCGTTCGGTGGCCTCAGCGAGCTCGGGGAATCGTCGGAGCGAGCGCACGGTCACCGGCGATCTCGGTGGCCCGAGGTTGAAGAAGACGGTGGTGAGGGCGTTCGGGGGCGTCCAACATCGCTTGGCTTGATGAGGAACTTGAGGACGAGGTAGCTAAGCTACTGGGCACGCCGAGGGGTCGAGGGGGAGGCTATGGGTGCGGCAACGGCGAGCGGTGGCGAAGAACTCCGCTCGGGATGCGCGGGAGAGAGAGCAGAGGAGGGGGAAGGATTCCAGGGAGAATGAGAGAGATCCAGGGGGTTGGGGCGATGTACGTGGCATCGTCGGCCGTGTCGGGTAGGAGCCAGGCAGGCAGGGAGGGAGGAGGTGGTCGCACGGCGGTGCGCGCGCGTCAGGCATGCGCCCGTCCTCCTGGCAAGGAGGAAGACGGCAGGAGGAGGTCGCCAGGTGGGCTGGGCCGCCAGCTAGGCTGCATAGGACCTGGGCCAGCCAGGTAAGGCCAGGTAACTCTCTCTCTCTTTTATTTTTGTTTATCTATTTTCTGTAATTGTGGTTGGCTTTATTAAAAATGCCAGAGCATTTCCCAAAATCATGCAACTGACTATGGGCACTATTTGGAATATTTCCAATAGTAAACATTTCAGTTTGTGATTATTTGGACATTTAATATATTTTATAGGGTTTAAATGCCCAAATACAAATACTATATGATTTAATTCAGTGACCCCCAATTGACCAAGAAAAATGTGCAATATTTTTGGCAGAGGTTCAAGACCAATCCAAAGATGATGAACATTTTTGGGAAGGCATTTTAGGATCATTGAAAATATTTTTATCTGAACCTTGTCGAATTCTTTCTGATGATAGGGTTTGGTCAATCCCCATTTCGACTTAGATATAATCTAAACATGATGCAACAAGATGCAAAACACGAGACAGTACCAGAAGCTAGGGATGTGACAGTACTGGCTTATTTCCTATATGTATTCGTTTTTTTCTCATCTGATTGCCATGTACACCTTGGTACGACCTAAATCGCTAGGGGCTCCATTCGGCCACATACATGTCTTAAAAATAAAATAAGTCTTTAACACTTTTACAGTGCAAATTCGGCGTCACTAAAATAGCATTATACGCATCGGATCCGAATTATGTCTTTGGTCAATAGTTGGGTTTCCTGGCTCCTGTGGTTATTGCCTTACGTTCTGCTTGTTCGGCTAAGGCAGTAGAGGGAGAACTATTGCAATTGTGTTTCCGGCTTATACGGATAAACGCTTCAGTAGAGAAAGCCGAAAACTGACTGTCATGGTGCGGCGAGAGCTGTTGAGCTATTCGGTGACTAACTACAAATCTCTTGTGATTTTGCCTGCATTATTTGATGGACCGGTCTATGTACGATCAGGCGTCTCCAGCACCCAAGTTCGGATAATCGAGCAACACCAGGGGCTGCTGTCGGCGTCCTGGGAACGGGGGTACCCAGACTTGCTTGCCTGCGGCCCAGGGCGTGGCTCCACCAACGGCCTGGTACGACCCATCTTCATCAGCAACCACTCAAGACCATCGCGAGGGGCCAAGCCTCGCGAGGCCGATGACATTAAGACCTCCCAGGGGTGGTCTCGCTAGGCTGGCTCCTGAGGAGCGGAGATATCTATGCAAGGGGCACCTCGCGAGGTTCGCGTGCCGTGATCCAGGACGACCAAGGGTAGACGGGCGCCAGCGGGCATAGAGTGCCAGTTTCCTCTTTGGTGCTAAGGAAGCAGGCGCAGGTTAGGAGTCTCGAGGCATCAGGAAAAGGTTTCCATATCTGTGCAACAAGACCAAGACTAGTAGGACAGCAGGACAGAGGTCACCGCAGCGCCCACAACGGCATCACCGCCAAAGCCTTTGGCAGGCGAGGACCACCTTTTGTCAGGATAACTTGTACTAGTAGTCTCCCTTCGAAATTGGCTGTTGTGGGATCACTTCTCGCCTAAACATTTGGGAAGAGGACCAGGGCCTCTATAAATAGGGCTAGCCACCACCATAGCAGGGGACGGATCATTCAGACCATCCTCAAACACACCAGCTCATCGAGCTCAAGAACACCTCTCCTCAGGAGGCTGTTCATCCACTGTACTAGTTCATCCTTAGCCCGCGAGGCAATCCACCACACCACACTGGAGTAGGTTATTTCACCACAATGGTGGCCTGAGCCAGTATAAACTCTCGTGTCTCTTGTTCCTTGGGTTCGGCGAGCTAGGCCTTGAGATCGTTGCGAGAGCGAGCTAGGGAGAGATCTTCGTGTGCACCCCAGTGTTCGAACCTCAAGGATTAGCCAGAACCCGTAATCCGACATTTGGCACACCGGGTAGGGGTGCGCTGAAGCCTTTCTTTCGTTGATTCGCGCTCCTTGCTCCACCACATCCACGTCCGACGCTTGCCGAGCACGTGCTGAGCGTCGGGCCGGCCTCGCCGCCCTTATCGCTCAGACGGCGCCCGTTGGCGGACCTCCCCGTCGTTCTCCATCACCCATTGCCAAAGCCGCCACCGGCCCGGCAACAAACGAGAAGCAAGCTTCATCCCTGCACCACTCAGTGCGGCGGGACAGACGTACTGCCATCGCGTCGCACTACAAAAAAAGACACATCCGTGACATTTTGGGCTGAACGAATTTTTTTTTGTCATACATATGACACTTCTATGACGATAATTGTGACAAAACCCGGTATCATCGTAGATGTGGTGGGATCCTACTTCTATGACAAAAAATCATGAAAGAAAATGGGCTTTTCGTCCTGGGTGGGCCGGAGACACAGCTGCATGACATTCTTTGGGCCGTCCATGACGGAAAAAACCATGGTAGAAGCGAGGGCGAGGAAAATTTTGGGGAGTTCTCGGTTACGGTGGGAGGTCGGGGGCCGACCGATGCGCGCTTCTCTCGTACATGTATGCGCGTGTGTGCGAGGCGTTGGCTCTAACTGAACCTAAGCGAGGCGTTGGACTCTAACTGAACCCGAGCGATTGCACTGCAGGCTACGCGTTACTGAACCCGAGCGATCGATCGATGGCTGTTAACTGAACCCGATCGAGCGATTCCTTCGCTACTGCTGCTAACTGAAGCTGATCGATGATGCCTCTGGATGAAC
>NC_041382.1:276556274-276568874 GCF_002162155.2 Triticum dicoccoides | reverse complement strand
TGGGGCTGGATGAACAGGACCTTGTGGTGTTGCCTCTGGATGAACATGACCCCGATCGATCGAGCCGGTTGGGGCTGGATGAACAGGACCCCGTGGAGGGCTGGATGAACAGGACCACCCCATGGAGGGCAGGATGAACAGTAGACGATGGAGGGCAGGATGAACAGTAGCCCGTGGAGGGGTGGTTGAACAGGAGCCCGTGGAGAGGGATGGTTGAATAGTAACCGGTGGAGTAGCGCGCGGTGGAGGCTGGATGAACAGGAGCCCGTGGATGAACAGTCATAGGTGGAGGCTGGAGGAGGTCGACGGTGGATGAATAGTAGCTCGTGGAGGCTGGAGGGGGTCGATGGTGGAGATGAACAGTATCTCGTGGAGTCCCGTTTTGCGGTACGCCACACCCCTCCCGATGAATAGGACCCCCGTTTCGACCGTAGCGCTACAATACAAGTCTATTTCGTCCATTTTGTGGTACGTTGCACCCCTCCCAATCAACAAGACCCCTGTTTCGACCGTAGGAGGTCCGTTTTCCTCCATTTTGTGGTACGCTAGACCCCTCCTGATGAACAGGATCCCGTTTCGAACGTGGCCGGTCGAACACAAGGCCGTTTCCTCCGTTCTGCGATACGCCAGGCCTCGTTTCCATCGCCTGTCCGTCCAAGCCCTCCTGATGAACACGAAGCATTCCGTTGCCTCCCCATGAACACGATGCATTCCGTTGCCTCCCCATGAACACAACGACGATGTTGTTTCTCCATTCTGACCCAGCCATGTACACGAGCCCTGGCCGTACGTATGCGTGAGTAGGCGTTCGAGACCCCGCCCGTATGTACACATACGTGGCCGTATTTTCTTTCTTGCGCCCTGGCCGCTGTACGTACGTGTACATGTTACGTGTGCGCCTCTACTACGACACGTGCGCGCCTCTACATCGACCAGTATATATGTATGTACACGTTCGCGACCAGAATGACAATGCTACGTACGCTTCGACCAGGTGGGTCCCGACTGTGAGGCACTTCCTTGCGTGCGAAGATGTAGCTGGTGGGTCCCAGCAGTCAGGGGCAAACGTTTTTTTCGTGAAATACGGTGGCCCGTCCGGTGGGTCCCCGCTGTCAGGTGGAGGAATAATTATTTTGCGCGTAATAAGGAGGCACTTCCTTGCTGCGACCATGGACCCAACTATCAGCGTCTCCACGCACAGTACTCTTCCGATGGAAGTCGGGCGATGACCACATTGACCACGCCGCGCCGACAGCACCACGGCGGTGGACGACGGCGAGGCCTAGGAAGGGGACGACGCGGAGCCAGGGAAGACGCGGCAGTGGATGCCCGAGCGGAGAGGAGTACGAGGGTTCACTGGTTCGGCTGCGGTGTGAGGCTGCCGTCGCCGCCGGGCCTGGCCAGCGGTGGGAATAGTAGGGGGCGGTGAGGCCTCCGCGGCAGCACAGCCGGTCACGGGAGGCAGGAGCATGGGCCACGACCGGCGCTGCTTTGGGCGGCTGGAGCAAGAAGACCAGAGGTTGAAGAAGCACTACGGCCGTTGGATAGATATCGTACGGTCACTGGAGCTAGAATCTTTCATATTGACTAAGTTGTCAAAACCCTTCATCCCCGTCAACTTAGTAGGCCCACAAGCCAGCCTCCCACCAAGGTGGGTCCCAGCAAGCCAGGGGAGTATTCATTTTTTGTGCGTAATAAGGAGGCACTTTCGGTGTGTCCGAGCTGACAGCGGGGGAACGTTTTTTCGCGAAATATGGTGGCCCGTCCGGTGGGTCCTAGCAGTCAGGGGGAAACGATTTTTTTTGCAAAATACTGGTGGCCCGTCCGGTAGGTCCCCGCTGTCAGGTGGAGGAATAATTATTTTCCGCGTAATAAGGAGGCACTTCCTTGTGGCTGCCGTGGACCCAGCTGTCAGCCTCTCCACGTACAGTACTCTTCCGATGGAAGTCGGTCGTTGACCACATTGACCACGCCGCGCTGAGAGCACCATGGCGGTGGACGACGGCGAGGCATAGGAAGGGGACGACGCGGAGCCGGGGAAGACGCGGAAGTGGATGCCCACACGGAGAGGAGTACGAGCGTTCACCGGTTCAGCTGCGGTGTGAGGCTGCCGTCGCCGCAGAATAACAGGGGGTGTGGGTGAGTAGAGGGATGCCCTGGCCAGCGGTGGGAGTAGTAGGGGGCACTGAGGCCTGTGCGGCAGCACAGCCGGCCACGAGAGGCGGGAGTAGGCGGTCCCGCCATCGCTTCTTTGGCGGCTGGAGCAAGAAGATCAGAGATTGAAGAAACACGACGGCCGTTGGATTGACATCCGACGGTTACGTCTGCTAGAATCGTTTTTTGACGTATATAATAACTAAAAAAATCATGCATACACGTCAACTAAACAGGCCCACAAGTCAGACCACTCCCTTTTTTTAATAATTTATATATAGCTCATGGCAACTTCTTATGCAATTTATTGGACTCGTTTTTTTTTGGTTGGCCAGGGCTAATTTTGCATATTTCTGTGGGTTCCAAACTATTTTTAATACCGAAATGTCCAGCCAGATTTAAAGTGCTTTGAAGATATATTTAAATTAGGTTAATGCCCAGTGAAATAGGAATCTAAAAATGTAATAAAATTCAGAAATTATAAAGTAATTGCCAATTTGTCATCTGTTTTTATATTTACAACCCATTTCATATTACTTTCAAGATTTGCAGGCGTCTTGAAAGAGTTGAAGCCCATCAGGGCGTAGAAAAATAAGTTGGCCTGGATTGGTTATTCTTCAGAAAAAATAAACTGGGCTCATTTTCACAAAGAAAAAATAGCTGGGATGGTCACATGGTGAACATAAAATATAAGCCTGGGCTAGACGGGCAACAACCCAGTTCAAACCCTGCTCCGTCTCAACAATACCAAACAAAAAAATACTGCTCGAGTAGCTACGTCCCAGGTGTCAGCCGATCTTGTGCTGTTCTCTTGTCTATTGACTATATACGCTCACAATGTCGTGGGTCCCAGATGTCAGGAAAACACTAGGAGGAAGCATTTTATTTTTCCATACGCTGATGTGGTGGGCCCCTACTATCATCCTCTCCACGTACTTCTGCCGATTCCTGTTGTTTGTTGACCATGTTGACAATGCAAGAGGGCGGCGCCGCGGCAAGTGCACCAAAGAGCGCAGAGGACGTCAGCGTTAACGATTTAGGAGACGGTGGGGCGGCGATGTGTGCGCTGAGGCGCAGCCAGCCGTGTGAGGCAGAAGCAGGTGGCCCCGCCGGCACTGGTTTGGTTTTGGCGGCTGGAGGAAGACAGGACTGAGGAAACACGACAGACTGTAAAAGCAGCAGGAGTACTTAACAACCTGAACTGAAACCAGCAGGGGCACTTAACAACCAAAGCTGAAAGCAGTATGAGTACTTATACAGGTTCAACCGTACAAAGCACGCCTCGAACAGTGTGGTGAGGCTGCCAAGCCCCAGGACAAGGCCCAGGCGCCACCCCGCGCATCCACAACCTTCTGAAAGCGGCTTCATCTCGCAACGTGGTCAATAAACAGGATATTCGCTTTAGAGCCATGGAAAAGCATGAACATAATCTTATGTCCTATTCTCCAAGATGGACGGGCCTTCATTATTTGAGACCACCCATGAATAAGTATCTTTTCACCTCCAAGGGGAATTGAGTAGGTCGACATAAACATCATGTTGTGACCAAGTGCAAGTCTGACCCGACCATGGTCATGCATCTGTATAGGAACAATACAACTCGGCAGTTCCTGTTTCAAGAAGATCGCAGCTGTAAAACTGTGTATAAGCAATAGTTTATCAACAACATATATAACAGAAAACAGCTCGTACCATAAGTTTCTCGACACAGTTGGACATGTTCAACGAGTGCAACAGTGGCACACATATCCCACGTGGCCTTCCACCATTGAAATGCCCCACAAGGACCTCAAGACGATCAATAAAGTGTACGACTTGTGGATGTCGATCGAGTCAACTTTAGTGCCATTAGTAACAGCCGAGTTATTATAGAGTAACAAACGAGCAGACTGCTTAACTCTGAAAAAACCTACGCGTGCCACCAATTATAAGAAAATATTTGTTAGAAGTAGCATCTTCGTGAGAGATTCGTTGCTACTTATAAAGTTAAATTGTGATTAGTTAGACAGAATAGGTGGATTAAGAAGTAATCGAGGCAACAAGCAAGAACCAGATACAAAACTAACATGGATGAACAATTGGAACGACGTCGGGGTGGAAGATCGCAGTGAAGATGAGACCAGGTTCTGCTATTTCCATCAACATTCGTGCGCCAACTTTCAGTTTGTAACACTTGAGGAAGTTTATCCAAGTTCGGCCATAAAAAAGCAGCGATCTTCTTGGTTCATGAACCCAACTTGGAACTTATATCCATGGCTTGTCTTCACTGTGACCATTAAACTAGTGTATTCAGTTATGGCAAGGCCGAGCATCTTGAGTACATGTGTTCTGGCAGAGCAAATAATACACTATAGGAAAAATAATATGAGAACACAGCATGTTCAAAAAAACCCCACCCTCCCAGATAGAAAAGAGGATTCTAGGAACATACTGTGCGCGTTTCAAAATGTTGTGTTAGGATGAGAAGGAACAAGTGTGGCGTCTCGCCGAGGGCGCAGAAACCTGTAGGGTACTCGCACTTTGGGCACTGCAAATGAAACACACTAGATTCAGTAGGAAGAAAAATGCATCAACGGCGGCGGCTGCCATCCTAGGATTACCTGCGACCAAGGGACTTAGGTTTATCAGGGATGGATGAAGAATCTGTACCTGGTTCTCCATGAGAAAACCCTATGCAATCGCCGAGAGGGGGTTTTCTCTGAACAAGCAGACGAGGGAGAAGGGGATTCAGGCCCAGTGAAATATTGCCGGTTCGTCCGTCCAGCTTACTGCTAAAGCTAGAAAGGGGGGGTTGTGATTTAACGGCTCATTGGGAATTACTGTGGCGCTACGACCGGGGTGTGTCTACCGTGAAGTTGTGCACTCTAATTTGTGCATATGGCACGTGGACCCCGTTGCCGGTTGCCCCACATATCAGCGAAAGGAAGTAGAAAGACAGGAGTAACTAGTTACACATAAATATATTTTTTGACAGAGAGATACTCCCTCTGTAAAGAAATATACAAAGCTTTTATATCACAGGCTCACCTTGCCGAGAAATATACTCCCTCTGCAACGCACGGGCCTGAGAATATAATACTCAAATAGGCTCACGGTTCTGGACTTTGGGACGCAGGCCGACCCTGCATGTTTGGGGGGACATGTGTTCTACCTCAGCGCTTTTCTTAGTGCAAGCGATCGGTACGGCGCTGGTTTTAGATGTTGTCGCAAGGCGAATACACAAAATTGAATAAAGCACGGCAGCTGTTGGAATGAAATCGAATGACAGTTCCTAACCAGCAATCAGAGTTGCAATTCTATCATCGATATACCATGTGATAAATAATACTGTCGTACTACTTATAAACACAGGACACTTGTTTCACCATGCCAGATTATTACATCAAAATCTCTCGGAGGATAGATCAGTTCGGTAGTTGTGTGCTGCTACTGAAGAATTTCAAAGTTGATTTGGACCAGCTCTCCTTGCCGAGAAAGTTCGATTTTGACATCATCCCCTACCGCAAGATATGATTTAGATTTGAACCTTGACCATCCTTTAGCATCAATCATCATGCGACCATCCTTTGTACTTATGGTATATTGAGCAGGTTCATTCACACCAACGTTGCGCATGGTAAGAGAAACTTGGCCGCGGTTGCCCGGATTGTTGAACGACTCCCTCGTTGCTCTAGAAATTCTCTGTTTGCAAACAAGAAGACATACCAAAACAGTTAGATCAACACAGTGAATCATGTGAAACAACATGGAAAGAAAAAAGAACGAAGCACTTGGGCGGCCAATGCTTACCAAGAAGGTGGACATGTCGGGTTTTGTAAGGACTTTGGTATATGAAGTGCGAACTGCAGCCCAGTCTGTTGCCGGTGCAACTGCACGGGCCAGAGCAGATGCAAGTGCAAGTGTTGGTGCAGGTGCCGAAGCCGCTGCTGCTGCCGGAGATGGTGCTCCTTGTAGAACTGGTGCCGGTGTCGGAGCAGGTGCCGGTGCCGATGCCCGATCCTCCGGTAGATCAGACTGATCTGCTGATGCGGTCGGCGCCCAATCCTCAGCTGGATCAGACTCAACTATTGCCGCTATCAGTGCTAGAGCAACTGCGGGTGCTCGATTTGTGCAAGACAGCGGCGATCGTGTCTAGTCTGCTATGATCAGCTTTCTAACTTAACTAGCATCCCCGACCGTGATCCAGTCTTTTTCTTCATTTCTTTTAAACGCGAGAAGGACTAATTGTGGAGTTTTTGTTAAACAAAACTGCAGTTCATCATAGGGATTTAGCTTGTACCCTGACAACAGACTGATCAAATTTTTTTCTAGTAATATAAGTGATGGACGGTGCCTTCGTTACTGACACGACATAAGAAGTGAAACCTGGAAAAATAGCGACTGTAGAGCAAACCAAACGGTTTATTTTGTCATGAATGTCACATGGCAAAACCTGCATAGTAAAATTGCAGGAAAAGAAAGAAAACATGACATTAAATCAATAAGATTTAGACACTAAATCAATAAGATTTACTTGATGTGACACGAGTGAATACTTACCAGGAAATCACTATGTTGAAGTACTAAACAGAAGATTGATCATCCAACTACGCGTGGCATGCAGGGGCCCCGCCTACTCCCACAAGCAGGACAGTCCAAAGGTCGTGACAAATCGTATGGACCGAACATCCATGGGGCTGGAAATCCTGGTGGGTGCGATAAACCCTGAAATGCATACAGATATTGGAGTGTAACCATAATTGATAGACTGTCCTCACAAAAAATATGATATGGATACTTCAAAATATACAGACTGAATTGAGTGGACAGACATTAACATAGACCGTTCTCAGGACTAACCACACACCAAAAGAGGCAGTACTAATAAAGAATACAGGGTTCACAAACACAAATCAAGTACTGAACAATAGTACTTACTACAGACAAGCAAAGTTGCACTAACTAAACTCTGCAGACTATTTTTTGCCACCGACCTACGGGATGAACCCTGCATAACTGACTAGGCCATGGACTTCGTGTGAGATGTCTACATGCACCATCACCATCTTGTCAACCTTGGAGAACCTTACAGAGTGGTCTTTCCACTCATAAACATGATGATGAAGACAAGCCGCATCAGATTTGTTGGGAAGCTTTACAAGAACCACACCCTTCATAATCGAAGGCACAACCAGGAAATTTTTGTGGTCAAGTACAGCCTCGAGAACACGCCTGACAGCAATGCTATAGGAAAACACTAGTTCAGGACACGTGGCAACAAGGACACATCAGCTGGATAGTTCAGCAGTAGAACTCATCATCAGGTCTTCCTGTTCACACGGCATGACTTTGAGAACTTCATCTCCACCACGGACCTGGTTCTAATTCAAACAGAAACCATATTTTATTACTACGTCCATTCAGAAATATAAGATGATTTTCTATATTATACTCCATATATGACTATATATACGGACATAAATGAGTGAACAAAGACACTAGAACATGTCTTCAAAGGCATGAGAGTAGAGGGATTACATGCAATATCCATAACACAAGTTACTGAGGCAAATATACCCTCTTAAAAGGTAGCATTGATGTTAATAAAGTACTCCCTCCGTCCCAAAATTCTTGTCTTAGATTTGTCTAGATACGGATGTATCAAGTCACATTTTAGTATTAGATACATCCGTATCTAGACAAATCTAAGACAAGAAATTTAGGACAGAGGGAGTAGTTGAAAGTAATCTATAAGAAATCAGTGTCAACCTCTCACATGTTTTGGTCAAAGAGGAATTTAGAACCGTCATCTGGCACACAAAAATCACATGCAAGATCAACCAGAAAGTTGTACTACTAGTACTAGTACTGCGTGTTAGATGAAAAAACACGATCAAGATTGAGAAAAAGATTGTCAAGAAGAGATATTACCTGGACTTGCTTAATGAGGGATCCCGGAGAGGGGGGGTTGGACAGGGTGATGTCTTTCAGCTTGTCTGCAGTAGTCTCGGCGGGGTGCTTGCGCTTCTTCGTACCATGAGCCTCGACGGTTTTAGCCGGAGCCATAGACATCACTTCGGCCGGTGCTCCAGCATCCATCAAGAACCTGTCAAATAGAAGTAAAAGAAAAGAAACCATAATCACAAAACCAAAAGAATAAAAGAGAGGGAGTTATAGGATCAGTCTCAGGGTTGCAAGACAGGGCCTTGGCCAGAATCAACACCATTGATGCACTCACCTTTCCTTCTTTGGGAGAGAAGAACAATGGCAGAAGCAGGTCGGGGTTTTCTTGAAGAAATGAGGAACAAGATGAGGCATAAGCGAGGGTTGGGTAGAGAGGAAGCTGAGAGGGAAGAGTGAAATGATGGTTGCTTCATCCGTCCAACTTACTTCTGGAAAGGAGGGAGTTTTGTGATTTGACGGCTCATTGGGCATTACTGCGGCTCTTCGATCGGGGTAGTCTACCTTCACTCCACTACGGAGTAATTTAGTGCATTGCTGGTGGACCCCGATGCTGGCTGTCCCACACGTCGGCGAAAGTGAGTAATTTAGTGCATGGTTGGAGGAGGATCTGCATGGTAGAGCGTGTCCACTGTTTTTCAGAAGAAAAAAATAATTACAGCAAGCGTTTCCACTCTTACGACGGAGGAGTGCGAAACACGGCAGCCACTTGAACATACACAGTGCTCCTACTACTAGGCATGTGCAGTGGTTCATACGTCAGTACTACACAATCTTGTTGCTAGTGTAGTAAGATATGACGATAACAAATGATGTTGTGTGTATGTCAACTACTCCTATATGTAACATAGTACCGCTTTTTCGACTGTCCGGTCGAGAATGAACGGTGAGATCAATGTTAACAGAACTAGGTCCACAGCGCACGGAGAGTACGGTGCTACAGTACTCCATGAAACATGAACCATATGAAGCATGAATAGTGTTAGGCAGGGTGTATGAAGGGTGCACGGGATGGGAGCAAAAGTTCCCTTCTCGACCCACTTTTGGGTGTTTGGCAGAGTGCATGAAGGGTGCATGAGTCCACACTAGTAGGTTGACAAAAATATACAAAGAGGAAACAACTATATTGAGATGAGAATGCAACCAAACACACCGACACGCTTTGTGCTACAGTGACTGATCTGCACCGTCTGAGTTTGATCCAACGGTCATGTTGCGCCGAGACATGGACATGCCCATGCAGAGGGCGCCTAAACACCACTAAAGTCCCTCTGCTTCTCGAGGTGCACGACGTTGGTGATGCAGGGTGCAACCACCCGTAGAGCCTACTCCCGGTCGACGGGAGCCAGCTCGTCAAAGACGGTGTCCAATGGCACGAATGGATTCCGGTGACGGAGCCCTGAAAGGATTCGCCCGGCAACGGCGACGGCAGCCCACAACCCGTCCTTGTCCAGCTCAGCCCCCACCATCGCACGGAGACGGCTCAGCTCCACGAAGATATAGGAGAAGAAGGAGACCAAGTCAGGAAGCCGCAACTCGTTCAAGTCGACCGGGTGGTCGAACGGGTTTAGCCCGACGACCAACATCGTCGCGGTGGCACGGCGGTAGGCATCGCGCAGCCGCAACACGTGCGTGGCAACTTGGTTTCACCAAGTGGCTGAGGCGATCCTGGACCTCGTCAAGATCGGCCCGCTCACGTTCCAGCCGGCTCCCCTGATGGCCTATCATATCTCCCACTGTCTGCAGCAACGCCGCCGACGCCTCGAGCATCTTGGTGGTGGACGTGTGCCGCTTTTGAAGCTCTGTTAACTCCCACACATAACGGAGGAGCATGGCACTCCTCTCCTCCTTGAGCTCACGGAGCTCCACGTCCTTGGCCCTGAGCTCCGCATCCTTGTCATGGAGCTCTTGTGTCAGGAGCGTCACCTCGGACTCCATGATCTGCTGCGCCACCATGGCACCAGGTAGAAGCAATGGGGAGAGAAGCAAAGGGGGCGAAACCGCTGAAAGGCAATGCAATCTACGGGAAGGCGGAGGGGGCGGCGAATCTTTTGGTTTTCACCACAGTAAAACACCAGTCGATGACTTCTCACATCAGGGAGCAGTGGGTACAGGCGGAGTCATCGTGACTAATTGCTGCCGCGCCTGCTCCCGTCAATCAGAAAATTACAAATCCTACCGCGCCTTCTCCCGTCAATCAAAAAAATAAAAATCTTGCCGAGCCCAAACACCAGAGCAACGCCGCAATGGATATTCAAATTTACCTGCCGGCAAGTAGATAAAAAAAGGGGTGAAAAAACAAATGTGGCGGTGGCCTAGCTAATCGGTCGAACTAGCCCAACTAGCTAGCCACCGTGCTTCACTGATGTACTCGACGGGAAAGGTGGTCTTTCGTGATTTGATGACTCATTTACTTGCTTCGGTGATACGACCAAGGAGGACCCAGAAAACGCGCGGTAGGGCATCCCACGTCAGGAAGAATATATGCGTGCACCACCCGGGAGGACCCCGAGACCGTGCGGTAGGGTGTGCCACGTCTCGGCAGGGAGGAAAAATGTGCGTGTAAAAATATACTGTATCAAACGTAGTACCAATGGTTCGACCTCGGGACCCAGCCAGTCGGTTGAAAACACCCCACTAGCCACACAGCTTCATCATGCAAACGTGGCACGGAGGATAGATGTGGTTAGCTCCGTCTTGACCAGCCACAGCGTCTCTTGTTCTAGGCGATTCTTCTATTTTCCAAGTTTTTTTAGTTGTAATAACACCACGGCAAGCTAGCGCCGCTCTCCGTGTGTGCCCGTGAAAAGGTTAGACGATGGAGAGAAGAGAGATTGAGATCGCATACCTGGGACCCACCAGTAAGTGAGATAACGGTCATGCACGTGTTGACGAGGCACTCCCTCTACTCTACTCAATGCAAGTATTGTATAAAATCAAGTTATGGGACAAAGCCAACAACCGTTCATTTTTTCAGGCTATCGACTTACACTTTGTAGTCCAGGTTGCCAGTTCGAATCTCGTCTTTCAAATTTGTTAGTTTGAGGTCCAAATTTGCTTAATGACAAGTGGGACCCCCATGTGTTGTTCCGATATTTCAGTGTAGGACGGTTTGACAAGTAACGGCATGAGTTACACGTTTTTTGCAAATTTACGAACAAAAATGATAGTGGCATAGAATATCACATCCACCCCGCAGCTTAGATACTATGGTGATACGAGTTTTTACACCGTTGGAAGTGAGATCCAATGGCTTGGGAGTAGTCTTTGTAATTATGCGCAATTTCCAAACTCTCCTACGGTTTTTTTTGCAAATAAAATATTCAGGCCTCGTGTGTGCCGCTGCCTCTTCGATCCAACGGCTCCCCGGTGCTCATATTAGGTGCTCCCCGTAGCTTAATTACCCGCTACGGTGATTGGAGTAGTTGTGGGCCGAATGCTACAAAAATATAATCTAAACCGACCGGAATAACTGCCTACACAAATTAATCCAAGGTTGGAGTGCCCCTCGCAATGTAAATAGCTCTGGCTTTGCGAGGGATGGAGAGGTAGTAGCTTCAACGCGTGGAAGATACGGTGTGAGAAAGCGAGGTCAATCGAGAGACATATAGATAGATAGACAAAGTGAGTGTGGTCTGACATTCATTGAACAAATATATATGCTCTGGAGAGATATTGTCTGATTGAGCTTTTTGGCAAGGGTGTGGGCTGTAAGATAGAGCTTGAGAGATGATCCGGTCACAGACGTGTAGATATATTTTGTGCGTGGGAGGAAGCAAGGTCAACCAATCACATAGGGTCGCCGTGCGATCGAAAGAGTGAGACGGGTTGGAGAGAGTGACCTAGATAGACGATGTGTGTGAGAGAGTATACAATGTGAATAGGTCGAATTGGGCTCAAACATGGTGATATATCGTTTTTGTCCGAGAAAGAGCAAGGTCAATCGAGACATACGGAGAGAGAGAGAGAGAGAGAGAGAGAGAGAGAGAGATTGAGTGAGAGTGGCCCACCATGAGGTCGAAAGAGTGGTGGCGGCTTGGATGGACTGACCTAGATCGACAATCTGCGTGAGAGAGTATAGAGTGTGTCAATCGAGGCCCAAACAGGGAGATATATCATTTGTCTCTGAAAGAAAACGAGGTTAAATGAGACTCAGATAAAGAGAGCGAGATTGAGCGAGTGTGGCCCGCCGTGCGGAAGAAACAGTGAGACAGTCTCGAGGGAGTGACCTAGATATACAACGTGCGTGCGTACACATGCACGAGAGGTTGGGGGGCTAGATAAGCAATGCATGTATTTAGCGCGAGACATTGAGAGGGAGAGGGGAGAGAGAGAGAGAGAGAGAGAGAGAGGGCTCGGCATGGGGTGCAATGGCGGGTGTGTGAGGTAAATACATTTGGTAACAGAGTGGAAAAGGGGTTGTGTAGTTGAGAGACTTAGAGATCGAAACATGGAGAGAAAGAATGAACGTGTGTTGGAAACCGATAGCTCCCTAAGGTGGTTAGG
>NC_041382.1:276459487-276555908 GCF_002162155.2 Triticum dicoccoides | reverse complement strand
CATAATATCGATGTTTCAATTCGGTGTACATTGTAAGATTTGAACCGAAGACCAGGCATACGGGTAATTATTTCGAATTCATGCCATACTAAGTTTCGAAAAGTTGACATTGACTCAGTTTGTTGTGCTATTTTGTAGGTCATATTTTGAATCCATCCAAAAGGTTTCTCACTACCATGGTGTTCATCATATACATATGAATGTGTATTAAAAAAATAGCGTGGATACAGTGTAATGCGAAATCCACATTAGAATTGGAGATCGCTACGTGACACACACTCTAATTCAAATAACTAACTACGTGACACACACTCTAATTCAAATAACTAATTATGTGACACACACTCTAATCCACATTAGCATGGGTACCGTTTCAATTTTTTCAAATAACTCCTCATTAATTAATTTATAGTACTCCCTTTGTTCACTTTTATAAGACCTTGAAGACATTTCAGACAATGTGCAAAACAGTTCATTTTAAGTTGTCTGAAATGACTTACAAAAGTGAACGGATGGAGTATCTCGTTTCGAATGACTAATTATTGCAAGGAAAACACGGGCGTGGTAATACATACAGATTCGTTTGCAAATGAAATAAGATTCGTTTGCATTCTCAAATGTAGCGCACCAGGCAAACCAGGGTCGTGTCGGGGTGGACTCTGCTTCGGTGCCTTAAAGGCAACTGCCTTTGGGTCACTGACATTTGGGCCAGCCACCTGTTGGGCCCATATGTCATGGACACAAAGGCAGGTGCCTTAAGGCACTGAAGCATAGTCCTGTCGGGGTGGTCGCATGTGTCGGACGGACGCGTAGCACCCAGCCACCCACCCCCCCCCCAAAAGGACGGCGGCTAAATAAGTTCGCACATCCACGTTTTGGATTGAAATAACTGGCGGCCCCAATTCCAGCCCTGCAAAATCTCTCTTCTCCACCGTCCCCTTCCGCGCCCAGATTGCTCAAATCCCTAATTCGTCGCCAACCCTCGAATCGCCCCTCATCTCGTCTCTTTCCCCACCATTCCCCACCTCTGTACCGGACGATGACGACGAAGATGACGGTCACGCTTCACCACCGCACCGGAGTTACCTCATCTACACCCTCGTCCATCGCACCGGGTGGTCCACCGACAACGTCGGCCGCCGCAACCGACGTGCCTCACAGACACCGAGTTCCGCCGCATTAGGTGCACTTCACCGACGCCGTCTCCCAGCTCACCGGGGCTACTTCATCGAGCACATCGCTGCACCTCCGCCCCCCGAGGCCGTTGGGGCTTCACCAACGGTCTCGTCCACCACATCGTAGCGCTCCACTGCCACTCAAGATCTGCATCCGTGCGCGGCCAGCCAACGCCAGCGCATCACCCTCAACGGGTCTGAAGTGACCCGCACTCTAGCTAGGCGAGCATGCCCAAACGCCGGCCCGAACTAGGTATCCACACATCACTCCCTTGTGCACTGTTCCGACGATGTTTAGATATCCTTTCACTACTCTCTTAGCTTACACGCCTATGCAACTCTGACCTTAACTCTTATTTCTTCTGGAGATATCATCTGAAACAAGCAAATCCATATTTTAGCGAACCATGACGGCGTTACGGGATCTAGTACACATCCTGCACGCCCGTATAACCTTGTAAGTATCTATCCTCCGGTACAACATCAAGGTCGATTCCTCTTATTTGATCAAGCATTCGCCGTGTCAAAAATGCAGAGGGGGATGCAAGGAGCACAAGGCCTGCACATCCAAGCAAGTGGTAACATGGACTTGTACATGGAACATCCCAAGCGCAACCACAGCTGCAGTGAGCTTGTACAACAAGCTAGCGTAAGTCCCTGCATTTCATTTAATTTGTACCGGCATTCGTGTATGATTTGTGTGAAGTGGCTGATCCACGAATTCAAGTTACCAGGGGCCAACATTTAACTTAAAAAATACGAAGGACTCCAGAAATCAACATAACTTGGGAAATGTGAAGCTACATGCACTTTGAAAACCAGCTAATGATCCAAAGTAGTTCAGATTACAAACACTAAATGATGCAAGCACCAAAAAACACAAAATGAAACATGGTGTACAAGGACTACAAACATGGTCTGTACCTGCTTGAATTATCTGTTCTCTGGCTGAAAATATCGAAGTGCAATTGCACATATAACCAGTGCACAAACTGCATATCAATATATCTATCCTGCACAAGTACGCCAATAGTTTCAAACAACAGATTAGAAAATTATTTATGCTATGTTGTCATGATACGGGGACTTTCTGGTAGATGGCCTCGATGTTTCCTCAAGCTATGAAAATGCACTGTAATTTGCTTGTCATCAATGCCTGCAAATCTCTGTCTCTCTCAACATAGTAGATCATCATTAGACACTAAATCCTTCAATGAGCTTGCAAAATGCTTGCATTAGATCCCTCATTAGAAACTATATGTTCATCACCAGGAGCATGTAAAATGTTTGCATCAAATCCTTCATTAACAGTCTGTTCATTAGACACTTCTGGCTCAAGAAAAACATGAGCTTGTATGTTTGCACCGGAAACTTGATTAGATACATCAGATTCAGTTAGTTCAGTATTGATGAGGGGAGTTATAAAATAAGTAGAAATTGGTTTCATTTTCTCATAGATTCCCTACATACAAGCAGTTTTACAACACCGTTAGGTTTAACTATTGGCCCGAAATTGAAGAGTTGAATTAGATATAATCAGGGATGTGATGTACCTGCTCGTTGCGCATGCTACTCCTGCAAGCTGCGACTGTCCGTTTGCGCAAGCTTGATAGCATGCCCGTGCTGCCGCCGCTGCCTCCCATGCAGGCTACACCCAGGGTTGGATCTTCATCTTCTTGTCCTTCCGTTCGCTTGAAGCCCGGCGACCGCCCTCCAACGAGGGCGCGAGGATGTGTTGTGTCAGTCTGTCCAGCGGCGGCTAGGTTAGGAGCGAACCAGACTGGAGGCTGGAGCGAATGAATTGGGATTTTCCTGGTGTCGATCGATATGGGAGGCGCTCGTTTGGACCGCGAGTGTCAGGACCCCGACTCAATGCCACATCGATCTAGCATGTAACACCCCATATCACTTTGCGGCCTCACGCACGGTATTCCCACGGGTGTCGCCTTACCTTTGCCCGGGACCGTTTGCGTCTTTTGGCACACGTATATGATAGTGTCGCTAGCATCCATATGGTAAGGAGCCCGGGCTGACATGGCTAGTCGTAAACCCAAAGTGGCACAAACTTACAGGGACAGGCATCCATGACCCAACATCGAACGTGTCGGTCATCAGCGAGTGAATCCAGGCTGTAGCACTGGGCTAGCAGGACTCCGGTGAACCGGGCTGTAGCGGGCTAACAGGACTCCGGTATTCATCGCGTGACATTTCCCCGAAGGTACAGACACAGGAACGAAGAAGGACACATGCCGGCCAGCCTAAGTGTTCCGGAGCAGTAGCAAGCTACCATGGCTCAGTGGAAACACTAGGAGACATTTCCCGGTAAGAGAGGCTACTAAGGATAAACAACTAGATAGTCAGATCCCACACATACCAAGCATTTCAACAACATACACACAATATGCTCGATATGTGCAGATACAACATGGCATCACAACATGACTCTACAACTCAAGTAATTATTCAATAGGCTCCGAGGAGCGAGATATTACAAACATGGGTCTCATGACCCAACAATCAGAGCATACAAGTCAAAGCACAAGCGGAAGCTATCATGTCTGAGTACAGACGTCTATAAATGAAAAAGGCTGAAAAGCCTGACTATCTATCAGATCCTGCCGAGGGCACAAGATCGTAGCTGAGGTATCAAGCTAAACGTCGAAGTCCAAGCGGAACTACTAGTGAGACTGAAGTCCCTCTGCAAAAACATAAAATAGGCAAACGTGAGTACAAATGTACCCAGCAAGACTTACATCAGATCTATCTACACATGCATCATTATCAACAAAGGGGATGGTGGAGTTTGACTGTAGCAAGCCAGCTTTGACTCGGTGGCTATCCTGAACTACGACTGCAAGTAACTCTTTTGAGGTGGCGCACACGAGTACACATATTCACCATATCAATACACCACTATGGATCCGCTCCCGTCTCCCTACGAGAACGCCATCCATAGCACTCACGCTTATCTTGCGTATTTTAGGGTATCCACTTTCACTTGTCTATGAACTATGCAATGGGGTCCAAGTTTCCATATCCGGGGAATCCGGCTATTCGAATAGATAATGATAACCCTGCAGGGGTGTACTTCTTCACACACGCTCCCGCCACTTACCGCCATGTACACGTCATGTACCTCGGCAACCTTCAAGCGGAAGCCGGGCGAGGGAGTCGGCCACGACCTGACTAACCGAACAAGTCTCTAGTCCAGGTTTATCGCCTATTCGGGTTCCATCCGCAAGGAGATCCGGCCGGGGTGTCGCTCACGGCCCCAAACGATGTGAGCAGGGTTCCCAAGCCCACCATCCGGGTGCCACTTGGTACACCGTGCCACTGTGCCTAGTCTGTCCCAAGCCCACCTGTACCGGGTGCCACCTGGTAGACTACTAACACTACCTACAAACACCAGAAACTAGTTGCAACTCCTGGACAGAGATCAAGTTGATTAATAAGTCGAGAGGGGCACTTAAGCATTCCAATGTGTGGTAGTAGCTGGTCATGGATCACAAACACAGAACTCAGTTCCTGAGGACGGCTGCAATGAGACAACCCACCATGTACTCCTACATGGCCTCTCACCGCTACCTTTACCAAATCGTGTTCACATGCTTAGCTCACACACCGTAGGACATGTTCACACGCCTCTGATTCATCCCCGATGAATCAGACCTGACTCAACTCTAAGCAGTAGCAGGCATGGCAAACAAGCAATGATGAGTAGGCACAACAGGGCTCAAGCAACTCCTACTCATACTAGTGGGTTTCATCTATTTACTGTGGCAGAGGATAAAGGGGTTCAGCTACCGCAGCAAGTAACAGATGAATCGATGTTGTCCTAATGCAGTAAAAGAGAGCAGGAGCGAGAGAGTGGGATTTTATCGGAATGAACAAGGGGGTTTTGCTTGCCTGGCACTTCTGAAGATAACACTGAGTCTTCATCAGTGTCAACGATCACATCATCGATATCACGTCTATCGAGAGGGGACAAATACCGGCAACACAGAAAGGAACACAATCAATGCAATGCACAATATGATGCATGCTCATGACATGGCAAAATGAATGTGTTTTGGGCTAATGCAACTAGCAACAGATTAAATGAAGTTGGTTTGAATACAAGATTCAAATTTAAACTCCATATGTGATTATTCAAATGCCATTTAATTGATTTGTGCTAAACAGCAGCTATAAGTTGTTCTAACATGCATGAAAATGGTACAGATGGATTCCTTGAATTTTTCTGATAATTTTTCATATATAATTTATTTAATTTGGAGTTACGGTTAATTTTCTATGATTTATTGAAGTTTTAGGCATTTTCTGGAATTAATAAATCATTTAAGAATTATTTAAATTCCAGAAAACATTTACTGCGTCAGCAGTGCGTCACCGTGACGTCAGCACGTCAACAGACGCTGCTGCTGGTCAAACCTGACGTGTGGGGGCCACACGTCAGTGACACAGGGTTGTTTAACCCACTGACAGGTGGGACCGGTCAACGGCCACGTCAGCAAGGTCAACTCCGACGCGTGGGGCCACTGTGGTTAACTTAAACTAAACAGGGGGTTAACCGTGGTTAGTTAAGGGCGTGGGCCCATATGTCAGTGGCCAAGGCCTGGGTTAGCGGGGGGGTGGTTAGGCCCTAATGACCGGCCACATCAGCTCTCGCCGGAGTGTAGCCGGCGACGACCACAGAGCACGGCGGGGGACGCCGGACTTGCGCTAGGGGCATCGGATCGATGCGCCAAGGGCACCAGGAGGTAGCCCGCGCCCGTGCGCATCTAGGGGGACCAACAGGAGGTGCGGGGGTGGCCGGGGTTCGCCGGAGTGGAGCCCGAGGCGGTGGCCGGAGTTCGGCCATGTGCGTGGTTGGGCTGCGGCGCGCTAGGAGAGAAACTGATGGTCCAGACGGCATCCGCGGGCCACCAGAAGCGCGCTGGTGCCACGAGTTCGAGAAGAGGGGCTCGGGTCAGGAGAGCTACGCGGCCATGGCGGACGGTGGCTTCGGTGCTCGTGGGGAACGGCGCTACGGCACGGAGGGGAGCATGCTGAGTTAGGGGAGAGGGTCAGTGACTCACGGCGATGACGAGGGGACGCTCGGCGAGGTCGGGGACGGTCCGGAGCCGGCGAATTTGACGAAGATGGCCGGCGGGTCCGAGGTAGAAGACGACGGCGATGGCGGCGATGCAGGGCTTCCGGAGGGCTGTGGATCGGTGGGGAGGAAGAGGGGGTCGAGGGGGAGCTCCTGGGTGCATCGGCGAGGCTAGGGGTGGCCGGTGGCCATGGGTACGGCGACGAGGACGGCGAGCTCCGCTCGGTCGCGGGAGGGGAAACAGAGGAGCGAGGGGGAGGGAGGTCCCGAGAGCGAGGGAGAAGTGAGAGGGGGTCGGGGACGTCTCCGTGGCGTCGCGAGGAAGTCGGGGAGGCTGCCACGGCGAAGCAGGAGGTGGCCGGCGTCGGCGCGCGTGCGTCCAGCACGCAGCTGCTTCGGGGCGAGGGGGAGGAAGATGACTGGCAGCTGGGCTGCACAGTAACGGGCCGCGCAGAAGCTGGGCCGGCTACAGGTAAGTGGCCCAGGTAAGTCCTTCTGCTCTCTCTCTTTTACTTTTTTTCTATTTTCTGTAGTTTGTTTTGATTTAGTTTAGCAACTAAATCATTTAAATAAATTCTGTAGATTTTTATGTGGCGTGCTAAAATATATACAAAGCCACTCACAAACTTCCAGAATTATTGGAGTCATATTTAATATATATTAAATATAAATCCAAAGCAAATAGTTATTGGATTAATTCAAATGGCCAAAATAATTATCTCTGTGACTCCAAAAATATTGGTTTAAATTTTACCTCTTACCAATATTTCCATGGAATAGCAGGAACATTTTCTTGGACACATTTGAGAAGATTTAATTGTTGGTTATATTTAGAGGTTTCCTGAGGCTTTTGAAAATTCCTCAATTCAAATTTCATTTGAATTTAAACATGATGCACACACCAGACAGCACCAGAAGCTAGGGATGTGATAACTCACCCCCACTAAACAAAAATCTCGTCCCGAGATTCAAGCGTAGGGTAAGGTGAAGGGGAGACGCAAACTGGTATAATCTTCACGATCCAGGTTGCACTTCAAATGAACGTTGATTTGAACACCATCTTTGTCCTGTCGTCTTGCTCTGAGAACTTCAGCTAATCATGACAAGAAGAGGAAAGGAAAACTCTAGAACAATCGATCTTCGAGAAGACCGAACAACTTAGGATCAACTCATGGGATGAGACATAGCAACATCTCTTGAGCTGAGAGACGAAGCACAGATCCGAAGAAATGGAGTAAGACAGATGACGAGGGTTCGCTAAGTAGACAACAATTCCAGACTTAAGAATGTGGTGATCGGTTGTCAACGTAGCGAGGAGTTGAGTTGACATGGCACCATATGATACCACGACGAAACATCCTGGAGGAGGGTGATTCGTAGATTATTTCCTTAAGTGGAAAAAAGAATTACCTTTGATTCAGAGATCATTGAAAACCTTTATACCAGCCTAAGGCAATTCTCAGGCGATCGTTGGGCGGGGTCGGTAGAATGGCATACTTGGACATGGATGATGTGGATTACCTTGTTGAAGACAACGTAATGGATGAATTTGCTTACCACCGGAAATGGAAGAGACCCATGGTAGAATGGCACATTGGTGGTGCAAGCTGGGAACAAAATGCAAATGCTGGGAATGATTCTGGTAACTGGGGAAGAACCCAACAAAAGAGGGTGAATTCACTGTTTGAAAAGGTCATAGCATTGCCGAGGAAACTGAGAGCAAACCCAGTTAGTGCCGATGATAACACGTAGCACTTGTGTGTGCTCTCAAGAACTTGAGCATTTCCACAATCATCAAGGTTTTATCAACATCTGTGTCAAGGGTGCTGACAACACAACATACTACCATGATGAATAGCGATGGACGATGCAGATGCAAAGGAGGATAACACTTTCTCAGATTTCACCTTAGCGAGCCAAGGAACAAAATCTGGATGATCGACCGAGAGACATTTAGCACTCCGCTTCTAATGTTCTCCTTGATGTGCTAGTGTACCCATTCATAGATATGGTTTGATATCTAGAACATCAAGTAAAAGGTCGGACTTCGGGAATACAAAAATCCATAGGGGCAACTAGGGAGTAAACCCTACGAAATCCCTATGGGGAGGTGGCCAACTTCTTCAATCAAGATACTACAATAATAGGTCTTTCGGCCGGGTGTGTTGGCCACGACATCCACTTTACCGGTTATCGCGCAACCAATATTATAATTCTTGGGAAATATTCCAACCATCATATCTGCCTGAGATTCAGATCTGGTTGGTGTTAGGATATTCCAGACTCATCGAGTCTAGGAAGAAAAACGGAAGTTTGCAACACAATTCGACGAGATAACGTTGCGAGATTCTCGGGAAATGAACTACGATAGCAAACTCCAAAACATGAGCTGGTTCTGCTACAAACATGTGAACACGTTGTCCCAGACAAGCATGACCACGTGGTAGTCTTATAATAAAACACTACCGAGTTCTGGTTGGGAACCATCAGCGAGGATATCGAAGTTTCTTTCATAAGTCCGGATTAGCTCTTATGAAGGAACTCCTTCTCCTTGAACAAATCAATCAGTGGCTTGGTGTGCTCGGAACACATATAGATTTGAAGGTTGCAAGTCTTCAAACCACAGCATTCTTCGCACGTGTGCATGACTGATTTGCGATGATTCCAGAGGAAGCGACATTGACTTTCTCGAGTCCACGGCGGCAACTTGCATCAAATGCACACGAACTAGAGGAAGTCACTTCTTGCATCCAAACATATGCTTCATGAACTAGCATGAACAAATGCTTTCAAAAGTTTCCAACACTAGCTTAATGTTCAGCAAAATTATGGAGAAGACAAGGATGTTGCCAATGGGCTCAACAACAATTCATCTAGGTTTCCTTTTAAAAGGAATTCCATAGTTAAGTGAACACAGTGATAGCATTGATCAGACCAAAAGATGTAATGGTGTATGCTCGAGGAAAATCCACGAGTAAGATAACATTACAAACATCGTTGGTTCTGACTTGATTTGAGGATAGCCATACTCAAATCAAAGTTTTGATAAGACAATAGGTCCAGCAACTGATCACAGGGACCAATCAATGAAGATATCATCTTTCTTCAACACACACTACACAAGAATATCCCTTTGGAACGAACTAAGTCAGGCAAGCTTTTATCTTCCAACTCTCCAAGTTGTTGTTTAGCTTATCCAACTAGCTCAGGGTATCCAACACGGATTCTTGGAGAAGGGGTGGTTTACAGGAATAAACCAACTTGATCACGAACTCAACATAGCGGTCAGGTGACAACCTGGTAATACTTCTGAGAAGATATTCAGAAAATCACGATCCACCGGTATGTTACTAAGCTCGAGAACAATCTTGCTTTTCAGGGCAAGATGATCTGATCAATAGAGCAAGGATTTGAAATAATCCTATCTCATCGATCGAGGAGTGCACCGAGAACAAGGACTAGGTAGCATGATCAACCTTAGAATGATGATTCAAAACCAACACGCTAAGAATGAAATTATTGTCCATTAACTACCAAGCAACAAGGTTGCTAGGAGTATTGAATTCACACATCACGATTCACTTGTCGGCATTCCGGTTGCGACAACACGGAACCGAAGGATGAATAATGATGGCGAGAAGTATCACTACATCAAGAATTTACAAGAGCCAGTGCAATCCTCATGAAAATCCTGACATAAAGACGGTAATACTTCAGGGTAGAACAGAATCAAAAGCTGGGCTGGCATTTTGATCTGTGGAGCACAATTGCTTTGACCCAATCCTAGATATGGATGAGGTACTGGAGTTTGTTTCTCCAAGTCATTCCGCGATAGAATGGCTTGATGGACCACAAGAGTAATAGGCATCGATAAACGAACGCACGCATACTCTTGACTATCAATTGATAGACGAGGGTCAGAGGCAACTAAAGAGAACATCTCAAAGGAACATATAATTTTCTGAGTTGTGGATGCATAGATTAGTATGTTGAACCAAGTTCAACATATTTCTTCCGGATAACCCATGCAGAGAGGTAGGACTGGCAGAGTCACAATATAGCATGGAGAACTCATCAAAAATAATCCTGTTGTGATATTTCAGTTCAACGAGGAACTTCTGCCATAAGTAGTTCATGGTATTTGGAAGAAGGATGTACCACGAACCTCGAGGACTATCGCAAAGTTACTAATATCCTAAAGGCGCTAGCAATTACTATCAACATGAAGTAAGTAGAGTGAATCTCGGGTTCAAACCCAGGAATAGAATACCTACTAACTATGTGGCATCACGGGATGCTTTCGAGAATGATGGCCAGAATCATCACACTGGGAACACAAATCATGGCTAAATTGCTAGGTGATCCCCTAAGACACCTAGGGTCATAATAATATCTCCAACATATATGTCAAGGTAACGAAGTACCTCAACTCACTGATTAGTGTGGTTAATCTGGCCCATGGGAACATTGAAACGGGAAGAAAGGATTTGCAATTGCATCAGACTACTTAGAAACTTGGGATGACTCGGACAGCATAACGGCTGTAAATGCTCAGAAAAGATTTGAGACATTCACAAAAATGGTGGCATAACCACTCAGAAGCACAATATCAAGGTTTCGAGATCATCAGTTAACATACAGAAGTAGTAGGAACTGGACTCAAGCTTAAATCGAACAATCTTATAAGTCCACTGATTAGTAACACGTGATCCTGATAGAAAGAAGAGATAGCCTAGTTCTTAATCCCCGCAGGAAAGATAAGATGACTCAGATCAGAAGGGCATGAGGTATAAGGAGTAAAAGAGCCTTACGTTCCATCCCACAATCAATTCCCCTACATATAACTAAAGAGTTTCTAGACTCAACTTCGACCAGTTTGGCTTGGTAGCCTACAGGCAGTCAAGCTCTGATACCAACGCTGTCAGGACCCCGACTCAATGCCACATCGATCTAGCATGTAACACCCCATATCACTTTGCGGCCTCACGCACGGTATTCCCACGGGTGTCGCCTTACCTTTGCCCGGGACCGTTTGCGTCTTTTGGCACACGTATATGATAGTGTCGCTAGCATCCATATGGTAAGGAGCCCGGGCTGACATGGCTAGTCGTAAACCCAAAGTGGCACAAACTTACAGGGACAGGCATCCATGACCCAACATCGAACGTGTCGGTCATCAGCGAGTGAATCCAGGCTGTAGCACTAGGCTAGCAGGACTCCGGTGAACCGGGCTATAGCGGGCTAACAGGACTCCGGTATTCATCGCGTGACATTTCCCCGACGGGACAGACACAGGAACGAAGAAGGACACATGCCGGCCAGCCTAAGTGTTCCGGAGCAGTAGCAAGCTACCATGGCTCAGTGGAAACACTAGGAGACATTTCCCGGTAAGAGAGGCTACTAAGGATAAACAACTAGATAGTCAGATCCCACACATACCAAGCATTTCAACAACATACACACAATATGCTCGATATGTGCAGATACAACATGGCATCACAACATGACTCTACAACTCAAGTAATTATTCAATAGGCTCCGAGGAGCGAGATATTACAAACATGGGTCTCATGACCCAACAATCAGAGCATACAAGTCAAAGCACAAGCGGCAGCTATCATGTCTGAGTATAGACGTCTATAAATGAAAAAGGCTGAAAAGCCTGACTATCTATCAGATCCTGCCGAGGGCACAAAATCGTAGCTGAGGTATCAAGCTAAACGTCGAAGTCCAAGCGGAACTACTAGTGAGACTGAAGTCTCTCTGCAAAAACATAAAATAGGCAAACGTGAGTACAAATGTACCCAGCAAGACTTACATCAGATCTATCTACACATGCATCATTATCAACAAAGGGGATGGTGGAGTTTGACTGCAGCAAGCCAGCTTTGACTCGGTGGCTATCCTGAACTACGACTGCAAGTAACTCTTTTGAGGTGGCGCACACGAGTCCACATATTCACCATATCAATACACCACTATGGATCCGCTCCCGTCTCCCTATGAGAACGCCATCCATAGCACTCACGCTTATCTTGCGTATTTTAGGGTATCCACTTTCACTTGTCTATGAACTATGCAATGGGGTCCAAGTTTCCATATCCGAGGAATCCGGCTATTCGAATAGATAATGATAACCCTGCAGGGGTGTACTTCTTCACACACGCTCCCGCCACTTACCGCCATGTACACGTCATGTACCTCGGCAACCTTCAAGCGGAAGCCGGGCGAGGGAGTCGGCCACGACCTGACTAACCGAACAAGTCTCTAGTCCAGGTTTATCGCCTATTCGGGTTCCATCCGCAAGGAGATCCGGCCGGGGTGTCGCTCACGGCCCCAAACGATGTGAGCAGGGTTCCCAAGCCCACCATCCGGGTGCCACTTGGTACACCGTGCCACTGTGCCTAGTCTGTCCCAAGCCCACCTGTACCGGGTGCCACCTGGTAGACTACTAACACTACCTACAAACACCAGAAACTAGTTGCAACTCCTGGACAGAGATCAAGTTGATTAATAAGTCGAGAGGGGCACTTAAGCATTCCAATGTGTGGTAGTAGCTGGTCATGGATCACAAACACAGAACTCAGTTCCTGAGGACGGCTGCAATGAGACAACCCACCATGTACTCCTACATGGCCTCTCACCGCTACCTTTACCAAATCGTGTTCACACGCTTAGCTCACACACCGTAGGACATGTTCACACGCCTCTGATTCATCCCCGATGAATCAGACCTGACTCAACTCTAAGCAGTAGCAGGCGTGACAAACAAGCAATGATGAGTAGGCACAACAGGGCTCAAGCAACTCCTACTCATACTAGTGGGTTTCATCTATTTACTGTGGCAATGACAGGTCATGCAGAGGATAAAGGGGTTCAGCTACCGCAGCAAGTAACAGATGAATCGATGTTGTCCTAATGCAGTAAAAGAGAGCAGGAGCGAGAGAGTGGGATTTTATCGGAATGAACAAGGGGGTTTTGCTTGCCTGGCACTTCTGAAGATAACATTGAGTCTTCATCAGTGTCAACGATCACATCATCGATATCACGTCTATCGAGAGGGGACAAATACCGGCAACACAGAAAGGAACACAATCAATGCAATGCACAATATGATGCATGCTCATGACATGGCAAAATGAATGTGTTTTGGGCTAATGCAACTAGCAACAGATTAAATGAAGTTGGCTTGAATACAAGATTCAAATTTAAACTCCATATGTGATTATTCAAATGCCATTTAATTGATTTGTGCTAAACAGCAGCTATAAGTTGCTCTAACATGCATGAAAATGGTACAGATGGATTCCTTGAATTTTTCTAATAATTTTTCATATATAATTTATTTAATTTGGACTTACGGTTAATTTTCTATGATTTATTGAAGTTTTAGGCATTTTCTGGAATTAATAAATCATTTAAGAATTATTTAAATTCCAGAAAACATTTACTGCGTCAGCAGTGCGTCACCGTGACATCAGCAGGTCAACAGACGCTGCTGCTGGTCAAACCTGACGTGTGGGGGCCACACGTCAGTGACACAGGGTTGTTTAACCGACTGACAGGTGGGACCGGTCAACGGCCACGTCAGCTAGGTCAACTCCGACGCGTGGGGCCACTGTGGTTAACTTAAACTAAACAGGGGGTTAACCGTGGTTAGTTAAGGGCGTGGGCCCATATGTCAGTGGCCAAGGCCTGGGTTAGCGGGGGGGGTGGTTAGGCCCTAATGACCGGCCACATCAGCTCTCACCGGAGTGTAGCCGGCGACGACCACAGAGCACGGCGGGGGACGCCGGACTTGCGCTAGGGGCATCGGATCGACGCGCCAAGGGCACCAGGAGGTAGCCCGCGCCCGTGCGCATCTAGGGGGACCAACGGGAGGTGCGGGGGTGGCCGGGGTTCGCCGGAGTGGAGCCCGAGGCGGTGGCTGGAGTTCGGCCATGTGCGGGGTTGGGCTGCGGCGCGCTAGGAGAGAAACTGATGGTCCAGACGGCATCCGCGGGCCACCAGAAGCGCGCTGGTGCCACGGGTTCGAGAAGAGGGGCTCGGGTCAGGAGAGCTACGCGGCCATGGCGGACGGTGGCTTCGGTGCTCGTGGGGAACGGCGCTACGGCACGGAGGGGAGCATGCTGAGTTAGGGGAGAGGGTCAGTGACTCACGGCGATGACGAGGGGACGCTCGGCGAGGTCGGGGACGGTCCGGAGCCGGCGAATTTGACAAAGATGGCCGGCGGGTCCGAGGTAGAAGACGACGGCGATGGCGGCGATGCAGGGCTTCCGGAGGGCTGTGGATCGGTGGGGAGGAAGAGGGGGTCGAGGGGGAGCTCCTGGGTGCATCGGCGAGGCTAGGGGTGGCCGGTGGCCATGGGTACGGCGACGAGGACGGCGAGCTCCGCTCGGTCGCGGGAGGGGAAACAGAGGAGCGAGGGGGAGGGAGGTCCCGAGAGCGAGGGAGAAGTGAGAGGGGGTCGGGGACGTCTCCGTGGCGTCGCGAGGAAGTCGGGGAGGCTGCCACGGCGAAGCAGGAGGTGGCCGGCGTCGGCGCGCGTGCGTCCAGCACGCAGCTGCTTCGGGGCGAGGGGGAGGAAGATGACTGGCAGCTGGGCTGCACAGTAACGGGTCGCGCAGAAGCTGGGCCGGCTACAGGTAAGTGGCCCAGGTAAGTCCTTCTGCTCTCTCTCTTTTACTTTTTTTTCTATTTTCTGTAGTTTGTTTTGATTTAGTTTAGCAACTAAATCATTTAAATAAATTCTGTAGATTTTTATGTGGCTTGCTAAAATATATACAAAGCCACTCACAAACTTCCAGAATTATTGGAGTCATATTTAATATATATTAAATATAAATCCAAAGCAAATAGTTATTGGATTAATTCAAATGGCCAAAATAATTATCTCTGTGACTCCAAAAATATTGGTTTAAATTTTACCTCTTACCAATATTTCCATGGAATAGCAGGAACATTTTCTTGGACACATTTGAGAAGATTTAATTGTTGGTTATTTTTAGAGGTTTCCTGAGGCTTTTGAAAATTCCTCAATTCAAATTTCATTTGAATTTAAACATGATGCACACACCAGACAGCACCAGAAGCTAGGGATGTGACAGCGAGCCTGCTATAGAGCCTGCCTTGCACTTATGTTATTGGCCCATCCAAATTGAAACATTTTTCTTCATTTTTTACATTGCCTGCTCGTGCGTTGGGACGAACAAAACTAGCATGGGCCAACCTGGATGACTCAAACTAGGTGCACACTTTCCAGCCACCTGAGGCGGCCGCCCATACCAGCCCCTATGGTGGCGTCACCCCTTTTTGCGTGTATGATTGGATAGTGAAAATATTCCAGTGGCGCTTTTGATTTACCCACAAAATGGTTGAATTGCTTGTTTCTATGAACTGAGTTCGTCAATAATGTGAAGGATGCCAGTCTTTTCATCCTATTGTAGATTGCTTAGATCTCGATATGCCAGAAGTAATCACATGAAATATACAGTAAAAGCCAGTGTGATGTGTTTGACTACAACTAATCTGACTACACGTCCTCATATAACATATCAAGGACGCACCATCTTACCAGATTAACCATTTGACTTACCCATGCAGTGTGGGAAGAAAGAAGTATTGGGACTGCGTATCCAAGCAATTGATGCCATGGACTCCTTCGTACAACCTTGTAAGCAAAAAAGAAGTTGCAGTGTGCCTGTACAAAGAACTAGCGTAAGTTCAGTTACCTGCTTCTCGGAATTTTAGTTAGCCACTTACTGCATAATTGTTCAATTACGTTGCTTGGCTTAATTTAGTTTGCTACTGATTACATAATGGCACAGCCTGTTAATCATATTGTAGACTGCGTCTATCTATGTGTTTGATACTTACTGTTAAGAATTACTTGTTTGCCATAACATAAATATCTACTTGTTTGTTTAACTGCTTTGCTGCTGCAATACCGGGTTACAATGATGTTAATAACTACTTTTCAGCATCCAATTGAAACTCTTTAATTCCTTGTTTGTTTAACAGGTTTGCTGTTATAACTCCCAGTTCAGATGTTTTGCTAACTTCAACTTTTCTGAATCCAATGGGAACTTTAATGGCAAAACAGGTTAGCCCAAGATCAAAGAGAGAGGTTCCCATGGACGTTGCATCATCCCACAGCAGTGGCACTGGCCCAATCATGCATTATGAATTTCCAACTGCTGATGCTCTAGAGGCTAAACTAGTGGTAGAAAGAGATTCTGCTTCTACACTTAGAGATGAAGTTGACACGTTGAGGAAGCAAACATCACAATCACAAGCAGTACTCAAGACAACCATTAAATATTTGGTGGATTTCAAAACGAAGAAAGCTGAGACTGACCAGATTGTTAAGGTCCTGAAGGAAAAAAGGAAATTAAATTCCTACTTGGTAAATCATATGTGAAATGTTCTTTCCATAGTTGAATAACCTTTGTGTTGTCTATTCATGTAATCAATCAAACCATTTGTTTTAGAGATCATGTAATAATTGTTTTTTTTGTTTTTTGTTTGTAATTTTATTTGAGCACAAGTCTGTATTAATTGATAAGACTCGGAGACATTTCATTTGGATTGTTGTGCCAGACCTACAAATATGCCAATCGGGTTGAATGTGCATTCAGCAATAGTAGTATAGATGGACCATAAGTGGCACGCATTGGAAAGGGCCAAGATGCTGGCTAAAAAAGGATGCTGTTGTAGCAAAAAAAAGTACAGCTGTCTGGCTTATGTATGTTAGTTGATATTATTGATCCATACACTCTATAAGTGTTTATATGTCTGTTAGTTCCGTACATTCTTGGTTGATTGACTCGGTATTTGAATCTTGATACATCGCTTGTGTACATATCTAAATGGGAGTACACATTATGTTGCGTGTGACATTTGAGTTGGACATGAAGTGTTCCAAATATTCGAATTCACCTTAAACTTGATTCTAGTTTCTGAATTTGAGTATCGGCATTTGTAAACCATATTCATATATGACAGTGGAATACATCTTTGTCGTCCTTTTGAAGATATATAAAAACACATAGAATGATTTATAAGGATCCATATAGGAATGCAAAATAGATTCAAATTTAGTTGCCAGGGTAAACGTGGATGCTTATTGTCCCAAAATTCAAATGAAACAGCAAAATGTCCACTCCCACATCGGCTGCCCGAAATCAAGTGTTTGGGAGATGGAAATTACTGTCTACCCATTACACGGACAATCCATCGGCCCGATTTCCACTGCTTTAAATAGGGGTAGGTTAGTAACTTCAATTAGACGTGACACGACCGCCTCTGAGCCCATTCCGACACGGTGGGCGTCAAACATGGGCGGCAAAACTCATTTGATTCAAGCTCGTCCGAAAGACCTCTGTTTCTCCCTCCATTCCCCATTCATACACGGTGGGTGGCAAAACACCCTCTCCTCGTCCAAAATAGATGTAGGCTAATATTTTAAATAGGGGAAGATGTGTAACTTCCATTAGGCATGACACAACCGCCCTACCTGTCAGCCCCGTTCATACACCGTGGGCGCCAACCGTGGGCGGCAAAACACCCTCTCCTTACCCGAAATCGATGTAGGCTAATATTTTAAATAGGAGAAGATGTGTAACTTCCATCAGACATGACACAACCGCCCTACCTGTCAGCCCCGTTCATACACCGTGGGTGCCAACCGTGGGCGGCAAAACACCCTCTCCTCGCCCGAAATAGTTATCGGCAAATATTTGGGAGATGCGAGATTACCGTCCTATCCCCAACCCACGAGACGTCCAAATTTGAAACGGGGGATAAGTTCGTAACTTTCCCATATTTCAGACAGGCGTGTCCCAAAAACATGGTTCCCCGTACCTCTCCCTCCATTTTCCCATTCATACACCATCCGTGCTAGAACACCCCATTCCCACACTAGCCTCCGTCCGCCACCCCATCCATCGCCGCCGTCCTCCACCACATCCATCGCCACCGTCCTCCACCATGCTAGAGTGCCTACCAAGACCGCGTCGTCCACTGCTGGAGATGGACGTTTCTCATCCACGGTGATGGACCAATAGCCTTGCATCGCGTCCTCTCGCTTCATCGGCGTCGTCGTCCTCTTTGCCAGGGCCGCTCACACGACCTTCTCTTCCACCGCAATGATACTTATCCCCTGATGCACCCGTCTACCATCGTAGATCTGCTTCAATGCCACCGACAGCCATCGCACCCCCGATGCCTACACGGCGCTGCAAGAGAGGTGGTACTTCATATATCCTCAACTTTTTGATCTCAACCAGAAAATAGATCTTAACTTGGTTACTCTACTTTCTTTTCAGCTCTTAGAATTTAGTTCTTAGTTCGAAGCAAACAATGGATGCTAAATATCATTTCTCCAGTTTGCAGCTTCAAATCTGCCATGGCACAGCCATAATACAGTTTAATTGATCATGCTTAGGGTTTAATTGATCATGTTGGTTCCGTGGTGGTTTCTTTAATATAAATCAGAGGGGAAACCCTCTTTTCCTAAAAAATATATGCTTAGAGTTTCCCCCTTTTATGATCACTATACAATCAGAATACATGCTTTGTGTCATAATAACACTGCTCCACCCATCAAGCTAAACAAGCTTAGTTGTTCAAATACGAATCTGATGTTATTAAAACAAAGTTGTTTAATTGGTCAACTAAATGTTCCTAAATTAGTTTCGAAAATGCATGTTCGCCGCTCGGGTGTCTATCTCTGTGTGTGGTCTGTTAAACGCGGTTGGGGAGGTGAACTTTGCATATGCAGGGGTTTATAGGGAGACACTCTCCAAGTTGAAACCGCAATGCATTCCATAGATAATCTGACTACTTTTTATGTTTTCATGAATCTCAGATTCTTAATAGCATCATAATGATTATGAGTTTGCGCGCATGAAAAGAATAAAGCAGAACAATGCCATGGCTGTCAAACTTGGCATTAAGGGACTGAAATCAAGTCTGGATGCAATGCAATGCAAACAGTCTCCACCTACAGATTCATGCTCAGAATATGATCCTAACAGTGATTCTAAGCTAGAGGGAGACCTAAGTCAATGTAGCTCCCTAGTGGAGGAGTCAGAGGAATATGCCCTATCTTATTCACCCATCAAGGTACTTGCTCTAACTTTCCAAGGTTACATTGCTCGCACATATCTTGCAACTGATGCTTTGCATTGCTTCTACTTTGTTGAACTGCCATTAGCTTAGTTTACACATCGTGTATGTGAAAACGCCCTACCTATCCATTTTCAAATGGTTGTTCTTGTGTATCAGACATTCAAAAGGAAGAGGGCGAATGCTGATCATGGAGGAGCACAAGCAAAGTATTTGGAAAAGGTAGTGGCACCTGATAAATCAAATAGCCCATTAGGTGTAGTTGCAATATCACCTGCCCACAAAATACCCCAACTCTAGCAGACTCTAGCCCTACTACACTGGTCATTTCTGATGCCCCAACTCAGTAGACCCCAACTGCAGCAAACAGTATGATTTTGCCAGTTGACATAGCACCAGCTCTATGACGCAAAACCCCCATTCCAGCAAAGAGTACACCAAATCCAGTTGCCAAATCCCTTTTCGAACCAGAGAGAGCCCCAATTGCAGCAAATAGGACCCTTGTTCCATTTCTTCCCAGTTAGAAGACGAAGCTTATGTTGTTGTCAGGAACTTTGTGCGCATCTTTCCTTCATGGAAAGATTATACAGCAGACATAGAACAATTTCCAGTCTTCCTCCGCAACTTAAGCGTAAGTAATGTACTAATGTTATTCATGGTCATTACTGCATATGTTTCTGCTGACAGAAGACGCAAGACTTCATTCTTTTAAATAGGCGAGGCGCAAACTGGATTGTGATGACGAGCAAGGGTTTTTTGCGCTTTTCAAGCACTCGTTGATGAAGTATCGTTCCTACCTGAGGCAAGTGCACTTCGATGGCAAGGCTCTGAATGAAATTTCTGTAAAGTCTCCGGTGCTACATTTATCTGACGGTGACTAGAATAATCTTGTTACACATTGGTCTCGCCTGAAGCGTAAGGTACTGTCTATGATATCACATCACAATTTGAACTACATTTCTGCATTTGCCTTAATGTCTCACTTGTACGAAAACTGTTAGCAGAAGAACATTCATTCTCAAGGGACCACGGAATCTCGCAACTATACTGCACACTGCATTGCTCTTGTGAGTACCTCTTGCCCTCTATGACCATACTTACTTTCATAGTTGTTTTATTATGTAGCATCACTGCACATGTTAGCATCGTAATCGTCCATTTGGTGGACATTATAAGATCTGTATGGACTCTTACATAAATTTAGAATCAACCCAATGCTTTTGAAGAGCTTTAGCTCTGCAGTCCTCTTGTAAGGACTGAATGTGGTCTATCACTGTACTTACGTTAACAGCTACTCCCTCTGTCCCATAATATAACAATGTTTTGTACAATACACCAGTGTTCAAAACACTCTTGTCTTATGGGAAGAGGGATTGGTTCATTTTGTAGCATTCTGCATCTTATCTCCCTCACCCACCATTTACTAAAAAAGATCGTATCTATATTTAATCTTACCAACAAGTAGAATACACAGACAATGTTAGTGCAGAAGTGTAGCCCATTGCTCTTGTCAGTACATTTTGTCCTGTAACGCTTGTACTTCCAGGGATTGGTAGTTGATTATGTAGCATCAATCTGCATCTTATCTTCATTATCCTCTATTCCTTCCAGTATTATCATATCTATAATTACTCTCTACAAAATGTAGAGTACAGGCAATGCTTATGAAGAAGATTATGTGCTGAAATTCTTGAGTTATCCTTCCCTTGCCATGGAGAAGGGCATTATAAAGCCGGTGTTAACTGTTAATGTAAGTCAGTCCTTCTAAAGCCTTTATCCTGAACTGTTGTTTAATTTGCTCATACTCCCTATCGTTTAATGCTGTTTAGTTTGCCGTTTCTACCAAAATGCATGTTCGTAAGAACCGTAAGTTCTAAGTTTTACTTGTAAAACCAAATTCCTTATTCATACCATGCACATTACTTAATACTCCCTATATGTATGCTTGTTTTTGTGGATCTATAATCCAGTGTGTGGTGAAGCAGCCCACTTTTGCACCTTGTCATCTCCTGTTTTATCTTACTGATGTGGCTGATGATATGAACAACATGCCATGCACATTATCCAAAATAGATATTTTCTTTGCCCTTCATCTATGCTTGTTATGTTGACATGGTAATCCAGTAGTGTGGTGAAGCTCCCCGCATTATGAACAATGCCAAATTATGCTATTGATATTTTGAACATACTCTTTATTTTCTAATTTGAAATTGGATAGAATTGATAGAATAGTTATCATCTTTGTTTATACACGTGCAAAACCTGTCATCTCTCTGCTTTTGTTTCAGGGTGATATGCCTGATGGCATGCACAAGTCTGCTGAAGGCTGTGAGACAAACCCAACATATATTGCAGCAAAGAAGGCAAAACATCTTGAAGATAGCGAGACAACCCCAAAGTCTTGTCTTGATGCAGTGTTCAAGTTACTTGAGACTAACAGTCAGACAAGCTCACAAATTCGTTATCTGAATCAGTTCGACTTCTTCAGTCCCAAGTTCTAGCAGAAAGGCATTCTGCAACTCAACTTCGACTTGAAGTCCTATCTCTAAGAAAGATTGCGGAGAACACCAATGAGAACCTCATCGCTAAACAGCTACACCTGGAAGCTATGACCGACATGCTAGGCCGGTCTCACAGCCTTGCTCAGCAGCTTGCGCATCAGTTCCCCCGCAAGGCTAACCTTTCTTGAACTATCTTGGAAGTGGTCTCGGTTCCGTATTATTTTGTTACGCTGCAATGGTGCCCAGGTTTTGTAATCTGCTTCTTCGTTGCACTTTATGATCACTGGTGGCGAACTTTGATGCCCAGTGGATGTAATATACCTTAAATCCTTTATTGTGTAGTGTAGGTTTATTCTTAGTTACTATGTCGTAATTTCTTTATTGTATAGTGTAGGATTGTTCTTAATTCCTACTAGTTACGCAGCAGCCTGAAATGAACCCCGGCCCATGATTGTGCGAATCAAATCACGGGCATTTAACAGGCCAAAATTGTCTGGGTCCTTGTTTGGCCCAATCAGATATCGGCTACGAGCAGGCCGGATGCAAACCGGGTCATAGTTAGGCCCAACTATATGACGGGCTTTTAACAGGCCGAAATTAATATAGGGCCGAAATGTTAAATGGGCCCTTAACTGGCCAAAACTAATATCAGGCCGAATTACTAAGTGGGCCTTTAGCAAGTGGGCCCAAAAGCATAGTGTCCAGTTGACGGGCCGAATCTGATATGGGCCATAATTGAGCCCAAAGCCTCTTAAAGGGCCGGACCTGATCTGGGCCGTAATTTGGCCCAAAATGTGGTAGGCTTTTAACAGGCCGGATCTCATATGGGCCACTATTAGGCCCGGAGCGTGGCAGGCCATTAATGGACCGGATCAAATATGGGCCGGCATTTGGCCCAAAACATGGCAGCCAGTTAATGGGCCGGCCTACTAGGGTCCTCAAAATCTTGTGGGCCTGCAGCTGGGCCAGCCCATTAATGTCGGCGAAATCTCGTGGGCCTTTAGCTGGGCCGGCCCATTATGACCCGCAAGAATCTTGTGGGCCTTTACCTGGGCCGGCCCATTATGGCACACAAAAATCTTGTGGGCCTTTCCCTGGGTCGGCCCATTATGGCCCGCAAAATCTTGTGGGCCTTTAGCTGGGCCAGCCCATTATGGTCCGCAAATCTCGTGGGCCTTTAGCTGGGCCGGCCCATTATGGTCCGCAAAATCTTGTGGGCCTTTAGTTGGGCTGGCCCATTTAAACTTGTTGAGCCCTGCCACGTGTCGACGTATCATAGGCGCCTTCTGTCCAGTGAGTTGATGACATCTGTCCCGACGATGAGCCGACACGTGTTTCCTCTAGCCAATGATGATTTTACACATGGAAAATCCCCATTGGTCGGGGCTGTTAACGGGTTATCGGATCCAAAACCTGACCCTATAGCTTAATGGTGTTCCGTTACGGTGGATGCCACGTGTCGGTCACCCTTGACGAAAGCACTTCTGTGACGCGCGATTTATCGTCATGGAAGTGGACACTTCTGTGATGATAATTTTGGTAATGTCATGGAACACTTCTACGACAGCACAGGTATGACTATCTTGATTTTGTCATAAATTTGTCATGGATGTACATGCATGACAAAAAAAGCGACCTACTGTGACAAACACGTATCATCACGGAAGTGTTTTTTTTACAGTGTCGCTGACTCCGGTCGGCTCGTCGTCCCACGCTCATCGCGCGTCCACGGATGCGCATGCCGCACTGCTCATGGCACGCGAGCTCCTACGTTACCGCCCAGTCAACGACCTCTACAACGACTAGCTAGACCACATCGCCGAGCTCGTTAGCGCTGCTGGAGGCTGTCCCGCACCGTCTCTCTCACTGCCTCGCCCACCCCCTGCTGCGGGCGATGTAGCTCCCAGAGCGCCTCCGCCACCTCCGCATCAAGACGGCGCCCTCGCACCAAGATGTGTGGCTCACGGAGTGCCTCCACCGCCTCTGCATCTAGAAAGCGCCCTAGCACCAAGACGCATGGTCCCGCGGCATGAACCGCCACGCCGGGCACCCGCGCATGAAGAAGGAAGCTGCCAAGAAGTATCGAGGCCGCAAGAAAATGCTCCTGTGCTCCCAGCACCATTGCGTCAAGACCACGCGCCGCATGCGGCGGCGGTACGTGGATATCAGGATCAGGCTCCGCCACCGCGACAGGCTCCGGTGACGACAGCAGGCTGTGGTGCCTTTACTCCTGAGCTGCGCACCATCGTTTGGCCAGGCAAGTTCAAGCCAGACCTACCTCCGCGCTACAATGGCACCCCCGACCCCGTGGAGTTCTTGCATCTCTACGAGCTGATCATCAAGGCAGCCAACGGAGACGAGAAGGTCATGGCGAACTGGTTTCCCATGACCCTCAAGGATGGCGCGTGCTCGTGGATCCTGAACTTGCCCGCGGGATCGAACTCCTCCTCGGGCGAGATGCGCAAGCGTTTCATTGCCAACTTCCATGGCACTCGCGACCACCCGCCCGCCGCGGGCGACCTATGGCACATCAAGCATCAACCAGAGGAAACACTGCAGAAGTACATCCAGTGTTTCAATAACGTTCGCCTCAAGATTCCCAAGTTGACGGACAAGGCCATCATCTCTGCGTTCTCCGATGGCGTCCGTGACGTCAAGATGAAGGAAGAGCTCGCCATCCATGAGGAGCTATGCACGGCCCTAGAGATGTTCAATATGGCGACCAAGTGCGCAAGGGCCGAGGAAGGGCGCCTTTCCCTCCTTGAGCTCCCAGCTGCTGACCAGGAGGTCAAGAAGGCAAAGATCAAGGACGTGAAGTGCAAGGGGGCTGCCGTGCTCGCGGTGGAGCCAGAGATGAAACGAGGCCACGACCACCCCGAATCATCCAAGGCCAACCCCCCATTCTGCGCCTTCCACAATGCTCAGAGCCACAACACGAGCGACTGTCAGGAGCTCAGGGCCATCCGGGATGGGCACTTTGGTCGACGCCCCAAGCGCAACGATCGAGGCTACGACCGAGGAGGAGGACGAAGAGGAGGATGCTGGGACGATTGCGATCCCCGCCAGGAGTGACGTCACCGTCCTCGTGAGGACCGCTGGCAAGACCAACCTCGCGAGGGCACCTAGAGAGACCAGCCTCGTGAAGACCGCCACAGGGCAACGCCGGCCTCCCTCCGTTGCCGCCCCCACCAAGAAGGAACGATGACCATCATCAAGACGAGGGGGTTGCGGGTTCCAGGAGCCACGCGCCTTCGCCTGTATCTTGGGTGGTGCTCAACTCCTAGCCTCTCAGCGTGCCTTCAAGCAGTTTGCTTGCGAGGTGAACGCAGCCCTTCCCAGGCTCAAGGCCACGCGCCCGCTCAGGTGGTCCAAGTGTGCCATCACCTTCAGCTCGTCAGACCAGCTCAAGTGCGTGGCAACCACCGGCGCGCTCCCTATGCTCTTCTCACCCATCATCAGCAACATTCAAGTCACCAAGACCCTCATCGACGGCGGCGCAGGGCTCAATGTCCTGTCCGTAGAGACATTCAATAGCCTCCAGGTGCCATACAATCAGCTGCAGCCTACCAAGCCTTTCTCAAGAGACCGATGACTCCACCACCCCGATAGAGCAGGTCCGCCTCCCTGTCACCTTCGGCCAGCGTGACAACTACCGCACCGAGCTCATCGACTTTGGTGTCGCCCACATCCGCCTACCGTAAAACACCATCCTTTGGTATCCAGCCTTGGCCAAGTTTATGGTAGTCAGTCACCACGGCTACAACGTCCTCAAGATGCCAGGGAGTGGCGGCATCATCACGGTCCCCTGTGAAGAAAGAGATGCAGTGTGCTCCCTCGAGCGCGCTTATCAAGCTGCAGTGACCGAAGACCCCGACAACGAAGGCACGTTGCAATTTTTCCGATCCCCTTCATCATGGTTTCAGGCGGAGGTTTGGCTAAGGGCCGCGAGATCCGTCTCGGCGCGCTCGTGTTTGTCGCCGACGACTCCGCTTGGCTTCAGGAGGCTCCACTCGACGTCGACGCACTCCCCGTCCATGGAGCAACGCACTTTCACGCGTGCGTCCGTGGCATCCTCCTACGGTAGCCGTCGACCCAGTATCGGTCGGCTCTTGTAGCTTCCCCCCTCCCTGCAGCCCGCCGGAGCAAACTTTCCGGTCGGTCGAGGCTTCAGCGGTGGGTGAGGCATGCGGTGGCTCGCCAATCGGCCACCCCCGGGTCATGGCGATCGAGCCCGACGAAACTCTCTACGGCCTGTTCAACTGGATCCGTAGAGACTGCATCCGAGTGCGATAGTAGCGACCCCATGGCAGAAGTTTTGATGGTCAATGGACCATGCAGTCCTCCTGGCTTCACCCGTGAAGACGGAGGTGATGGTGGCGGCGATCCGTCGCGTGTCCACCAAGAGTACCAACCCAAACCCCTCTCTTCATACAGGAGGGAGGAACTTCGCCGTCGGAACATGGATGCACTTCACACTCCTATCATTGGAGAAACCCCTGAGGCTGAGGCCTTGGAGGAGGCGCGCCTGGCCAACTTGGCTGAGCGCACTCGACTAGAGAACCTCCAGCGCGCACTCGACGAGCGTGCTCGACAACGTGCTCCCGAATCGAGTCGATGTCAACTTTTTCCACCTCCGACTCAGGTATACCGAAATCCAATCCAGAATCTTGCAGCTGCGGCCCGAATAGCGGAGTCAATTCAACCTTCCCAGTCAGAAGCGGGTCGAGGTTTGGTGCAGATCCGGGCTTTGCTCCGAGCCACGGGAGAGCAGAATACAGTAGTATCTCAGTCGCGGAATAGGATTCACAGCAGATCCGTAGTTGGAGATACAGTCCAGTCGGCTCACAGCCCGAGATCGCCCCCGAGGTGTGAGGGACATGGAGACCGATGAGATCAGTACAGAAACCGTGAGTAGTATGATCACTGACTCGATCACGATGATCGTCATCGAGGGCCCACGCCTCCCGCAAGGAGTGAATCATACCTGCCTCGGCAGTAGGATGACAGACGCCCTCACAGTGGTGGGCGAAGTATTCCAGTCGACCCCAGGGAACCAGGCTTTGATGCAAGATCTCTTCTCGTTCAGGGTATGGTCGACAGAAACAGAGCTCACAGAGAAGGCCCTGATAGAGATTTTCCAACCAGCGGTAGAATGCATGTCTCAGGCCCAGAGTTCTTCCGCAGAGCCATCAGGTCTGCCGTGATTACTCCCAACTTTAGGTTGGCGACTGGAGTTAGTAAGTTCACTGGTGAGTCCAAGCCAGACACTTGGCTCAAGGATTACCGAGTGGCTGTACAGATCGGTAGCGGCAACCATGAAGTGGCCATGAAGCATCTTCCTTTGATGGTAGATGGCTTGGCCAGGGCGTGGCTGAATCAATTAGCTCCTGGTAGTATTTATACTTGGGTAGATCTTGCTCGAGTATTTGTCAGAACATTTGAAGGTACTTGCAAGCGGCCAGCAGGGTTAACAGAATTACAGTGTTGCATTCAAAAACCGAATGAAACTTTGAGGGATTATATCCAGATATGGATCATGTTGCACCACACAGTGGAGAATGTGTCATATCACCAAGCAATTTGTGCCCTCAAAGAAGGCGTTAAGTATCGGGAGTTGAATCTGAAATTCAGTCGGACAGGAGATATTACTCAGACTCAGATGATGGATATTGCCACCAAGTACGCCAATGGTGAAGAAGAAGACCGACTCCTTAGTGGTAAGCATAAAGCAGTCGCCCACGAAACCGGAGGAGAAAACTCCAATCAAAAGCAAAAGCACAAAGCAGAGCCAGCCGCTCCTGGTGAAGCCTTAGCCGTGACTCAGGGGAAGTTCAAGGGGAAACCCCAAGAAGGTAAAAGATCAAGATGGAAATGATGTGCTGGATTTACCATGCCACATTCACACCAAGAAAGATGAGGAGGGTAATTTCATTTACCCAAAGCATACCACTCAACAGTGTCGACTCCTAATCCAGCAATTCCGGGAGAAACAACCCAAGGAAAAGGAGAAGGAAGCAGACAAAGTTGAGGATGAGGAGGAGGACGATGATGGTTACCCCCACGTCAATTCCACTCTGATGATTTTTGCTGATGTTGACAGTAAGAGTCGACTGAAAGTCATCAACAGAGAAGTAAACATGGTCGCCCCTGTGACACCTAGTTATTTGAAGTGGTCTCAGACTACCATTACATTCGACCAGTCTGATCACCCAGCGCACATAGCCACCCCTGGGAGGCAAGCGTTGGTGGTCGAGCCAGTGGTCGAAGGCACCCGATTGACTAAGGTTCTGATGGATCATGGCAGTGGCCTGAATATACTGTATGCGGAGACATTGAAAGGAATGGGCATTCCGATGTCCAGACTCAGTGAAAGCAATATGAGTTTCCATGAAGTCATTCCAGGCAAGAAGGCTGCATCACTCGGCCAGATTGCTCTCAACGTGGTTTTCGGTGATTCCAAGAATTATCGCAAAGAAAAGTTGACATTTGAAGTTGTGAATTTCCAGAGTTCTTATCACGCTATTCTGGGCAGGCCAGCTTATGCATGTTTTATGGCTCGACCATGCTATGTGTACCTCAAACTGGAGATGCCTGGTCCTAAGGGCGTGATCACTATCACTGGCAATAGAAAGAAGGCAGAAGAATGCTTCCAGAAGGTCTCGAAGATCGCCGATGCGCAGATGGCAGTAGTGGAATTGCAGGAATATCAGAAAAATGCAGATCCGAGTGATTTGCTGCGAGCTAAGAAGCCTGCCATGGATTCATCATTTCAGTCGTCTGGTGAAACGAAACTGATTCATGTTCCCCAACTGATCCCAATGCTGCTCCGACCCACATTTCAACAACACTCGACTCTAAATAGGAAGAAGCGCTCATCCAGTTCCTCCATGAGAACTAGGACATCTTTGCATGGAAACCTTCTGACATGCTAGGTGTTCCTAGGGGACTAGCTGAGCATCGTTTGCAAGTCGACCCAAAAGTGAAACCGGTCAAAGAACATCTTCGATGGTCTGTCGTACAGAAGAGGAAGGCAATCAGTGAAGAAGTGGCTCGGCTTCTGGCAGCTGAGTTTATCCGAGATATTTACCACTCCGAGTGGTTAGCTAATGTTGTCATGGTCCCAAAGAAGGACGATTCACTTCGCATGTGCATCAACTTCAAACATATCAATCGGGCCTGCCCGAAAGATCACTTTCCTCTCCCTCGCATCGACCAAATAGTCGACTCGACTGCGGGGTGCGAGCGTTTGTCATTTTTGGACGCTTATTCCGGGTACCATTAGATCCGTCTGTACAGACTCGATGAGATAAAAACATCTTTCATCACCCCATTTGGATGCTTCTGTTATGTCACTATGCCATTCGGTTTAAAGAACGCAGGAGCCATATTCATGCGGATGATTAAGAAGTGCCTGCTCACTCAGATCAGTCGGAATGTGGAAGCATACATGGATGACATTGTGGTCAAGTCACGTAAAGGTTCTGACCTACTGGCTGACCTTGTTGAAACCTTTGCCAACCTCAGAAGGTAGGATATCAAGCTTAATCCATCAAAGTGCATGTTTGGAGTTCCAGGCGGAAAATTACTCGGTTTTCTCGTTTCCGAACGAGGGATCGACGCTAACCTAGAGAAAGTGGGTGCCATACTCTGAATGAAACGCCCTATGCGTGTGCATGATGTCCAGAAGCTTACTGGTTATTTGGCCGCCCTAAGTCGATTCATTTCATGCCTCGGTGAAAAGGCACTGCCTCTTACCGACTGATGAAGAAGTCAGATAAGTTCGAGTGAACTCCTGAAGATGATGTAGCATTTGCAGAGCTTAAAGCCCTGCTTTCCTCCTAGCCGGTGCTTGCTGCCCCAATCAGCAAAGAGCCTTTACTGCTTTACATTGCAGCCACTAGACAAGTCGTCAGTACAATACTTACGGTCGAGCGGGAAGAAGAAGGAAAAACTTACAAAATTCAGCGCCCAGTATACTATATTTCTGAAGGTTTGACTCCATCAAAGCAAAGATATCCACATTATCAGAAGCTTGTTTATGGGATCTATATGACCATGAAGAAGGTTGCACATTACTTCTCTGATCACTCCATTACAGTCGTCAGCGATGCTTCGTTATCAGAGATTCTGAACAATAGAGATGCAACTGGTCGAGTGGCAAAGTGGGTGATTGAACTCCTTCCCTTAGATATCAAGTTCGAGGCAAAGAAAGCTATCAAGTCCTAAGCAATAGCAGATTTCCTCGCCGAGTGGATATAACAACAACTGCCGACTCAAGTAAACTCGGAGCACTAGACCATGTTCTTTGATGGTTCCAAGATGTTGAATGGTTCCAGTGCTGGGTTAGTACTGGTATCCCCCCGAGGAGAAAAGCTCAGATATGTCCTCCAGATTCACTTTGATTCTTCCAATAACGAAACAGAATATGGAGCACTCTTGTATGGGTTGCGTATGGCCATTTCACTCGGCATCCGCCGCCTCATGGTCTATGGCGACTCAGATTTGGTAGTCAATCAAGTGATGAAGGAGTGGGATGTCAGAATCCCATCCATGACTGGTTACTGCAACGCAGTGAGAAAGTTGGAAAAGAAGTTTGAGGGGTTAGAGCTCCATCATATCCCCCGACTGAAAAACCAAGCAGCAGATGATTTAGCAAAGATAGGCTCCAAGAGAGAAGACATTCCCAGTAATGTGTTCCTGGAGAATATTCATGCACCTTTACTTCAAGAAGATCCCTTTAATGAAGAACCCCCACAGCGTAAGAGTGCCACAGATTGGATTGAAGTCGAGGTCCCAGCCGTGGTCGACTTGATCATGGAGGTGTTGGTCATCACCCCCGACTGGACAGTACCATACATTGCATATATCCTGAGGAAAGAGCTCCCAGATGATGAAGAAGAGGCTCGACAGACCGTCCAGTGATCCAAGACCTTTACTGTAATAAGAGGACAACTGTTTAGAGAAAGTACAACTGGGGTTAGCCAGAAATGCATAACACCAGAAGAAGGCCGAGCGATCGTCCATGACATCCATTCGGGGACCTGTGGTCACCATGCGTCCTCTCGGACCATTGTGGCTAAAGCATACCGAGCTGGATTTTATTGGCCACGAGCAAATGAAATGGCGAAATACATAGTTGACAGATGTGAAGGCTGTCAGTTCTACTCCAATATGTCGCACAAACCTGCATCAGCCTTGAAGACCATCCCACTCGTCTCGCCCTTTGCTGTTTGGGGATTGGACATGGTTGGTCCACTGAGCACTCGCAGGAGCGGCTTCACTCATGTGCTTGTAGCAGTCGACAAGTTTACCAAATGGATCGAAGCCAAGCCTATTAATAATCTTGAAGCTAGTACTGCTGTCAGCTTCATTAGAGAGTTGATTTTCAGATATGGGGTTCCGCATAGCATCATCACTGACAACGGACCAAACTTCGATTCTAATGAGTTCGGAACCTTCTGTGCCTCACAAGGCACACGAGTCGACTATGCTTCAGTCACCCATCCCCAGTCGAATGGACAAGCAGAAAGAGCAAATGGCCTAATTCTCTAAGGACTGAAACCCCGACTGATGCGAGATCTCAAGCACGCGGCGGGCGCCTTGGTTGATGAACTTCCATCAGTTCTCTGGGGATTGAGGAGAACTCCTAATCGGTCGACTGGTCGAACTCCATTCTTCTTGGTCTATGGAGCTGAAGCTGTTCTACCGAGTGGCTTGCTTCATAATGCTCCACGAGTTGAGCTCTTCTCTGAAGATGAAGCAGAACAAGCTCGACAAGACGCAGTCGACCTCCGAGAGGAGGAAAGAGAGATGGCCTTGATCCGGTCGACCATTTATCAACAAGACTTGCGTCGATTCCATGCTAGACACGTGAAGGGTCGAGCCTTTCAAGAGGGAGACTTGGTTTTTCGAGTGGATCAGCAGAAACCACACAAGCTCGCCCCAGCTTGGGAAGGCCCCTTCATTGTCACCAGGGCGCTCCACAATGGAGCATACCACCTTTACAGTGTCGAGCACAAGAAGGACGAGCCACGGGCTTGGAACACGGAGCTGCTCCGCCCCTTTTATACTTAAGTATTCGTTCGAATAAAATGTAATATGAAATACCGTTGTAATTTGTTTACCAAAAACAAGAGCTTTACAGTCCTCTAGCTCGATTGTTGTTGCTTTTGTTTATGTCTGAAAACCCCCAGTGGGTGGCTTAGCCGCGAATCTGTTTCGCCTAAGTTCGAAAGAAAATCCTACCGAGTGGTGAGCCAGCCTCCCACTCGGGGGCATAGCCACGAACCTGTTTCGCCTAAGTTTTCAAAATCCTACCGTGTGATGAGTGAGTCTCCCACTCGGAGGCTTAGCTGCAGTCCAGTACTCGCCTAAGTTTGAAAAAATCCTATCGAGTGGTGAGCCAGTCTCCCACTTGGAGGCTTAGCTGCAGTCCAGTACTCGCCTAAGTTTTAAAAAATCCTATCGAGTGGAGAGCAACTCTCCCACTCAGAGGCTTAGCTGCAGTCCAGTACTCTCCTAAGTTTGAAAAAATCCTATCGAGTGGTGAGCCAGTCTCCCACTCGGAGGCTTAGCTGCAGTCTAGTACTCACCTAAGTTTGAAAAAATCCTACCGAGTGGAGAGCAACCCTCCCACTCGGAGGCTTTGCTGCAGTCCAGTACTTGCCTAAGTGAGCAATCCTCCCACTCGGGGGCTTAGCTATAGTCCAGTACTCGCCTAAGTTTGAAAAAATCCTACCGAGTGGAGAGCAACCCTCCCACTCGGAGGATTAGCTGCAATCTAGTACTCGCCTAAGTTTGAAAAAATCCTACCGAGTGGTGAGCAATCCTCCCACTCGGGGGCTTAGCTGCAGTCCAATACTCTCCTAAGTTTGAAAAAATCCTACCGAGTGGAGAGCAACCCTCCCACTCGGAGGCTTTGCTGCAGTCCAGTACTCACCTAAGTTTGAAAAATCCTACCGAGTGGAGAGCAACCCTCCCACTCGGGGCTTAGCTACAGTCTAGTACTCGCCTAAGTTTGAAAAATCCTACCGAGTGGATAGCAACCCTCCCACTCGGGGGCTTAGCTGCAGTCTAGTACTCGCCTAAGCTTGAAAAATCCCACCGAGTGATGAGCAACCCTCCCACTCGCGGGCTTAGCTGCAGTCGAGTACTCGCCTAAGTTTGAAAAATCCTACCAAGTGGAGAGCAACCCTCCCACTTGGGGGCTTTGCTGCAGTCCAGTACTCGCCTATGTTCGAAATCCACCCCAATCCATCCCTATCCGCAAGGACGACGAGGTGCAGGTCGAATGCAACCTTCTCCTTCGGAGCTATGCCACAAGTACAATGTGCGCTCCATCCCTATCTACAAGGACGACAAGGTGATGGTCGACTGCAATGCATGCTCTGTCCCTATCCACAAGGACGATGAAGTGTAGGTCGACTGGAGTCACCACCTCAGAGCTGCATCTCAAGCACAAAGATTATTCCGAGCGAAGAACAAAGTCCACTTGAAGGCAAACGCAAGCATATTCGAAAATAAACCACGTTTGGATAAATCCTAAAGTACCGGACGACAGATCAAAAGTATTCAAGCATCAAGCCCGAAGGAGTTGAATGATTACATAATCACTCAGCATTCCAGGGCAAATAAAAGTGAGGCATAATGTTTTTTCGGTCACGCATCAGGAGAAGGACTGGCTGGGTCGCAGAAACTGTCAAGATTAATACTGTCTGCAATGCGAGTGGCGGCCTCAAGGAAGGTATCCATGAAAGACTGGAAAGTGTGCCTCTTCGTGTTAGCAACCTTGAGTTCTACCAGCTTGTCTTCTCTGACGTCCTTGCAGTGCACTTGCACCAAAGACAACGCGACATCAGCACCACAGCGAGCAGATGAGTTCTTCCATTCTTGCACACGCTCGAGGATTTGATTCAGTCGAGTCATCAAGGACTCCCGGTCTTGAGACAGTTCCGCCTGAGGCAAGAGTTCAGCATCAAACCGAGTCATCGTAGCTTTCAGGCGGGCAAGATAAGCAATCGCACTGTCCATATGAGATTCCAACCGCAGCACGTTCATCGCAACATCATCCTTGTCTGGACAGTTTATGGGATCAAGACCCGTCTCGAACCGCCCAGTTTCTGCTTCAAAGTCTTGGCAAAAGTCTGCACAAATGAGTGAATGGTGAGTCGACAGTATAATTAGACATGGCAGTCGACAAAAATAAGACAGATTAATCAGTACCTTCAAGTTCCAAAACCAGCTTTGCAGCAAGCTGGCCCAGATAAGACTCCGGTTCGCCATTCCTGGCCTTGAGACCCCAAGCTCGTCGGCCAGTTTTTCCTTGTCCTTCTTCAATTGCTCGACCTCCCGATTGGCGTCGGAAACAACGGTCTTCAGCTTGGAGTTTTCTTCTTCTAACTTGCCGACTGAAGCAAGCTTCTTGTCAGCAAGTGTTGTTTTATCGCGCGCCTCCTTCTGTGCTGAAGCAAGATCTAGATCCTTCTTCTCCAAAGCCTGCTTCATTTTCTCTAAAGAAGCAACACTCTTCAAACGGGCTTGGAGTTGGCGGTTTTCACTACGTACATCTGCTCAAGTGGAGTCACTCGGTTCAAAAAACGGAAAGGAAAAGTGCCAGCAGTGAGATACACAGTTAGCGATTGGTTACCTCCCATGGCAGCTACTTGGTGACGAGCGGTCTTGAGATTCTTCTTGGCCAATTCCAGATCAAGGTTGAGGCTGATTTGCTGTTTGTTCATCGCAAAAAGCTGAGCCCCGAGATGACAAGATTTCTGTAGTTAAAGCCATATTAGTCGATAGAGATAAAAGGCATCACAATGATAACTACTCTAAGACTACCACCAAATCAAACATTCAATGGAAGTCTCGGGGACTACACCCATTGGGTGCACTTAGCGTGCCCCCACTGATTTTGTAGAGAGAGAGAGAGAGAGGTTCAGATTCTCAGACCACAGTTGACTGCCCGCAGTTAACTATGGTCTCGGGGACTACACCTAGTGGGTGCACTCAGCGTGCCCCCACTAGTTTTGGTTGCACTCGGTGTGGACTACCCAGTTCGAGTTGCGAAAAAAAGTTCCTATTCTCATACCACAGCCGACTGCCCGCAGTCAACTCTGGTCTCGGAGACTACACCCACTGGGTGCACTCAGCGTGCCCCCACTAGTGCAAAGATTCAGCTTGAATCGATCCAAAGAGACATACAATTTCAAAACAATCACACCCCAGTAGGTGATCAGACAAGAAATATGGTCGATCGGAAAATCAACTAACCTGGACATTGGCCTGCAGAGCAGCTCCGGCGTTGAAGGCTGTCTGACTAGCCTCATGCAGCACTTTCATTTGCCCCATCACAAGATTCAACTGAAGAAGAGCTTCCTTGGCAGCAGCCGGTGGATCGTCCGGAGTTTGATATGCAGTAAAAAGTGATGAAGGCAGAACAATCGAAGCAGCCGCCGGATCTGAGGCAGAGAGTTGTATCGGCGCAGCAGAAGTCTGAGCAGCTGATCCTGAGGGGCAATCAGTCGACAGAGGAACGGCGAAGGTGACATTGGTTCGAGCTGGATCCGTCGATCGCTCGGCCGTCGTCCCAGGCTTCACAGTCGACCGAAGAACCTGGACTTCAGGCGCCTTCCCGCCAAGTTCCTTGTCCATCCTCCTCCTCCCTCTCAGTGGTACTTCTTCTTCATTGTCCGGGAGCACAACTACGTCTCGTGGAACTGCAATAAACGGAGAAAGCCATAAGAATAATTGACAAACTGACCAGTCGACCTAATGAATTCGAATCAGGCAGACTTACTGGCTTTGGAGGTGATGGCGTCGTCAGCTTCCTCGTCGGCTGGAGTGTTGTCAATATCCATATCAGTCTCAGCAGAGGTCGGGCTATACAGGTTCATCATCCACTCGGTCAGAACAAGAAAAACCGGTCGGAATAGGAAATCGGTCAGAACAAGTAAATACGAGAAGAACGTTTACCCGGAGGCAACAGGGACGTCCATCTGGATTCTAGGAAAGGTCTTCCGAGCCTTCAAAGGATTAATTTTGGGTTGCTTGGTGACCTTCTCAGTCAATTCTGGAGTCGAGGACCAGGTGCACTTGTGAGATGGATCATTCGACGCCACAGCTTTGCCACACTTGCTTGCGGGATCATGGCGTAGCTTCCATCGACGTTTAGAACGAGGCGGTGAATCGGCCACTTCCTCATCGTCCGACTCGTTGCTCTCGTCTTCATCATCGTCAGCAGGGAACTCCCACTCGCCGCTCTCCTTGACACTGTCCTCGCCCTCGTGGTCTTTCTCTAGAGCTTGTTCACCATAGGGCATTGAATACATCTCCGTGTAGATCTGCGAAACAAGGGACCAATCATAAGTTAGTCGGATCAACAGTCAGTCGGAAAATACGTTCAAAAACTCAGTTATGATGACCAGACCTTATCTGGTAGGTGGTTGTTGCTGAAGGGGTCGACTCTCCTAGCACCTCTGGGTTGTCCTTGTTTCCAGTGATACCCATCAACCACTCGGCCACTGTTTTGGCCTCCACCTCTTCCGGATGAACCCGAGCAGTGTCGCCAGCCCCGAAGTACATCCACATGGAGTGGTCGCGAGCATGGAGAGGTTGGATCCGCCGACTGAGGAACACCTCGAGCAGATCCATACTGGTGACACCTTGGTCGATCAGTTGGACTACTCTCTCGACTAGCATGCCTGTCTCCGCCTTCTCTGCAGCGGTCACTTTCAATGAAGATGGAGTTTGAACGCGGTCAAAAGAGAAAGGGGGGAGCCCGGTCGATTAGCATGGGGTCACTATATCCTGGAAGTAGAACCAGGTCGACTGCCAGCCCCTGACCGACTCTGGAAGTGTCATCGAGGGAAAAGAACTCCTTTTCCTCTTTTGAATTTCCAGACCCCCACACATCTGAATAACGTGGGGCTTCTCATTGTTCGAGTTCACTTTCTTCACAGTTTGGGATCGGATGGTAAAAATGTGCGTGAAAAGACCGCAGTGCGGTTGGCACCCCAGGAAATTCTCACACATGGAGACAAATGCAGCAAGATATGTGATGGTATTGGGAGTAAAATGGTGGAGTTGGGCACCAAAGAAATTCAGGAAACCTTGAAAGAAGGGGTGTGGTGGAAGCGAGAAGCCGCGGTCAACATGGGTGGTGAGCAGAACACACTCACCCGGTTGCGGCTGCGGCTCCGCTTCCCCCCTCGGCAGACGCGTAGATTTATGGACGATCAGCCCTAACTCTGCCATATCATCCAAGTCCTCCTGCTGAAGCGAAGATCGGATCCAATCTCCTTGGATCCAACCCGACGGCAGCCCCGAGGGCGATGAAGACCCCTGATTCCTCATCTTGTTCTTCGCCGCCCCCGTCGCCTTCTTCGCACGCTCTAGCACCGCCGTTTTGTCCTTCCCCATAGCGGCGGAGCTGTGGCGTCGAGAGCGGTTGGGCTAGATGGAGTGGAGATGCAAGGGGAAGAAGAAGGGAAATGGACGCACACAGTGCAAATGCCTCGGCCTCGCCGCTTTTAAAGGCCTGCTTCCGAGTGGCTAACGCATAGGCCCGAGCGATCCTGTCAAATCCCCCCAACAGTCGCACACAGGATACGTGGCAAAAAAGGTGGCGTGGAAATCAAAACGTCCTATTTATCTACTCCACTTACCATGGAGCGACCTGCCTTGCGCTTCCACCAAAATTTCGAATCCCGTGAAATCCGGGATCCTCTACAACCGATCACACCAAATATTTCATGTCAAAGATGTCACTCGACAGATGTCATTGTATAAGCCAGTCGGCAATTTCTGAATTGATCAAGGCGACTGAAACGAAGCCGAAGTTCTAACAACTGGCCTCCACCATGAGATTAAGACAAGGCAAAGCCAGAGCAAAAGCAAGGTCAACTCCATCCTTCTTTTTTCACTGAAACCTCGATCCATTCGGGGGCTAATGATGAGGACACGAACCTGGGGTAGGGTAATAGGTCTGACCTATACGTCCTACCTAAGGTCCTTGTCCTAAGAACAAAAGAAGTTCAAGAATCAGAAGAAGGGATCCAGCAAAGGTGTCGAGTGAAGTCCACTCGACCTACCATTCACTCGGAGATCTCTCTTTATCCAGGTCACTTGACCATGAAACCACTCGACATATAAGAAGACCTAAAGCCGCTCTACGCAGCAATGGTCAGGTATTTACTCATATATCTAATGATCATTTGTAGCACTTCAATACAGGCGTTACCTGTAACGCCACCCCTTTATGTACATTGAATCCTATGTAACGGAGGGGAGCTGGGGTCCTGGCGCACTCTATATAAGCCACCCCCTCCTCTGGAACAAGGGTTCGCACCCCCTATAACACACATGCTCATAATCCAGTCGACCGCCTCCTGGCTCCGAGACGTAGGGCTATTACTTCCTCTGAGAAGGGCCTGAACTCGTTAAACCTGCGTGTACAACTCCTCCATAGCTAGGATCTTGCCTCTACATTCCTACCCCCCATTCTACTGTCACACTTAGAACCACGAGAGCCCCCTTGGGGGCATCCCTTTGCCGAAGAATGGTGAGAATTAGATCCACATGCGCGGTGACATCGCCGCCCACACCACAAGTTCACGCGAGGAGCCCTTGGCATGGGTTCACAGGGCGGCGGCGCGGGCCACCATGACACGGCCGCCACGACCTTGGCGCGAGCCGCGCTGGTCGGTGCCTCCTCCTTCGGAGCCTTCTTCCTGAGCGTACAAGGGTAGCCGGTAGCCGGGGGGAGGCCGCTCGTACCAAGGCCTCATCACCTCCGGCCTCACGACGATGTCGTGGGAGCGGACCTGCCTCTTCGTCAGTGGGAGTGGCCCAAGCTCATCGCGGGGGGTTTCCCCTTCTCAGCGGCAGAGAACCTCCGTATAAGCGCCATGGGTGTCGCTGCAAGACGGCAGAGAAAAGAGGAAGAAGAGGAAGCAAGAGGGATGGAGGAAGAGATGAGCAATGGAGGCTCCGCCCCACTCATCATTTATAGCCAAAGGGAGGGCAATCGCCGGCCTCCACGATCTAAGGTAATGATGGTTTTCTTCTGCATGCAGCAAGGTCTCGTCAAGTTGGGCAGTTACCGAGGCAGCATGGGGAAGTGGCGACACCCACAACCTATCAATCACCACGCGTCAATCAAGGTCCTAGGCGGTTGGGGCCCGCGGCGCTCCACACTTGCCCTTTAGCTTCGCCTCGAAGCCAAGTCCGAGCGCGCCTTGGGCCCGGGTGCTACTGTCGGTGTCCTGGGAATGGGGGTACCCTGACTTACCTGCCTACGGCCCAGGGCGTGCCTCCACCAACGGCCTAGTACGGCCCATCTTCATCAGCAACCACTCAAGACCCTCGCGAGAGGCCAAGCCTCGCGAGGCAGACGACACCAAGACCTCCCCAGGGGCGGCCTTGCTAGGCTGGCTCCTAAGGAGCAGAGATATCTATGCAAGGGGCACCTCACGAGGTTCGCATGACGTGAGCCATGACGACCAAGGTCAGGCAGGCGCCAGCGGGCGCAGAGTGTCAGTTTCCTCTTTGGTTCTAAGCGAGGAGTCCTGAGCCATCAGGCAAAGGTTTCTATATCTGTGCAACAAGACCAAGACTAGCAGGACGGCAGGACGGAGGTCACCGCGGAGCCCAAGGCGGCGTCACCACTAGAGCCTTTGGTGGGCGAAGACCACCTTTTGTCAGGTTAAGTTGTACTAGTTGCCTCCCTTCGAAATTAACCGTTGTGGGATGCCTTCCTGCCTTAAAATTTGGGAAGAGGACTAGGGCCTCTATAAATAGGGCTAGCCACCACCATAGCAAGGGACGGATCATTCAGACCATCCTCAAACACACCAGCTCATCGAGCTCAAGAACACTTCTCCTCAGGAGGCTGTTCATCCACTGTAATAGTTCATTCTTAGCCCACGAGGCAATACACCACACCACACTGGAGTAGGGTATTACACCACAATGGTGGCACGAACCAGTATAAACTCTCGTGTCTCTTGTTCCTTGGGTTCAGTGAGCTAGGCCTTGAGAATGTTGCGAGAGCGAGCTAGGGAGAGATCTTCGTGCACACCCCAGTGTTCGAACCTCAAGGGTTAGCCAGAACCCGTAATCCGACAGCTGCGCCTATAACCTCATCGTCAAACTCCTATGGCTAAGTGAGAGTGATAAAGCCACGTTGTATGATTGCCTGGTTCGCCGCACTAACACCTCCTTCAAGAACCACGCTGGTTGGGTCAAGTGTGTCTAGGTGCCATTCCGAACACCCCCGTACTACCTATGTGGGGGCTAAAGCCGATGACTGGCCAACTCTAAGATACCGTAAATGGCCACATAGGAGGAAATGATTTCAAAGTAAAACAAGCAACACATTATACATAAGCCTTCTTTTATAATACAAAGTATGGGCATTACAGGTACATTCATTCGAAAATAGTGTCCTTCGAGCACTGGCCCTCTACAATGTGGGAACCCTCCATGACTTCATCGAAATACCACTCCAGTGTGCGGTGCTCTTTGCCCGCGGGCAGTCCCGCGGTTGCTAGCTTGACGGCATTCATCTTCGCCCACTGCACCTTGACACGGGCGAAGGCCATCCAGGCACCTTTGATACAGGCCCACTACTTTATGGCATCAAGCCAGGGTAGGCGAGGATGAGCCGCTTCCCAAGCCTGAAGTAACTGTCAGGTATGGGTTCGGCTGGCCAAAGTCAGACTATAACATCCTTCAGGGCCAGTTCAGCCACCCTATGCAGCTCGGTCAGCTGCTTTAGCTAATCACTGAACTCCCCTCTTCGGCTCGGAAGAACTCCGCAGCATCGACAATACTCTGGGGCAGATCCACAAATAACGCTAGAGAACACCAAACGCGGGTCAGTAATATCTACCTCCTCCTTACAAATTTGCTTTGCATGTTAAATGCCTTACCCGCCGTGATCTGCTTTGCTTCTTGGATCTCCCGGCAAGCACCTTGGGCTTCAACCCGGGCTGCCTTCATGCTATGGAGGGCCTCAGCAAGTTCAGAATCTTGATCCGAAAGCTTGTGCTCTACGGACTCACATTTTCTTATGGCATCCTTTAGCTCTTGCTAGACTTCCTCCACTCGTGACTCATGCTTTCGGTGGGCGACTCGTTCCTCCTCCAACTCCTTCTTAGCCTCGGCCAGCGCGTTCTTGAGGGTCTCAACCTCGGACGCGTTCGTTGTGAGCATGATTATAAAACTCAGCAAGATGACACAATAACAAATAAATATCATGTCAGATGCGAATAGTTCTTGCATACCTTCCTTCTCCTCCAACCGTTTGTTGGTGCGGATAAGTTCTTCATTGGCCCGCTTCAGCCGCCGCTTTAGTTCGGACACTTCATCAGCATGGGCGGTCGCCGCTAACTTCAAAGCCTGTTTTTTCAAATAAACATGTATGTTAATCTCCTGCGTAGACTCTTTGATCCTCTGTTTGGCCTTACGTAAACGAACACCGAACAGAGTCTCATGGGCTACTGACTATGCACAGGCATTCTTTTTATAGTTAAATCATGTACCTCAAAGCCTGTTAGAAGGCTAGTATAGGCCTCGTTCAATCCTCTTTTAGTGGACCGAACCTTTTCAGCCACTGTACCCATAAGGGCACGAGGTTCCTCAATAATGGAGGCGCTCTGAAGTGCTTCCATCAGAGTGTCTGGCGCCTCCGGATTGACAGAGGTCGCTGGTGGAGTTGATGCACCCACTTCTTTTGAAGGAGGCTGCTCGCCTAATTCTGGAGCCATATTGGCCTCTGGAATGATATTTGGTTGGGGGCCGAATTGGGCATGGCCCCCGTCGCCGGCCTCCGTGGGGGTCAGTTCCCCCATGTTTTTGGCAGCAAAGGTATTACCCTCTGGCGCCACCTTGACGGCTTCCCGCACCTCTCCATGGCCTGGAAAGGCCCCTCGGGACAACACTTCGGTGTTGTCCATTGCAGTAGGTGGAGAAGTCGGCGGAGGCGACTCTCTCTCCATCATGTGTGAGCCCAGCGAATACCCAGAAGACGATTATTACCGGGGAAGATCACGGGCCGAACTACAAAACGTGATTCTGTGTGTTAGGATCACAAGGCATAAAGCCTGATACATACATTGTCCTTAAATACTTATGATTCGGCTGAAGGCTTCGGCATGGGGTTCCATTTGGGACGGCTTTGGCGTACGATTCCGAATCATTAGAAACGGATAGTTTCCCCTTCTTGGACGCTTCTGCCTCTAGATCTGCGGAAGCTCCCCTTTTCTTCTTTCCCCCCTTAGGGGGAGAATTGTGCTCCTCCTCTTCCTCATCGTCTTCTTCATGGGGGCAGAGAGCTTTGGTATCTTCGAATGATATGTCCGAAGCACCTTTGCAGCGAAGGCCACTTCAGACCTCCTTGCCCTTCTTCTTGACCTTCTTTTCCGGCGCCTGGTACGGCACCGGAACTAGTATCTTCGTCAGAAGAGGAATAGCTAGGTCTTCGGGCAGGGGAGCCGGACACTTGATCTCCTCTGCCTTCTTTGTCCAGCCCTAGGAGACAAGGGGAGGGGTGCTTACTCCTTGGATCTACAAATCAAGGATATGATTAGAAATCCAAAAAACTTACTGGAGTGGCTAGGTGAGCGCAGTCATGGCCGAGATCTTCGGTCGTTGGAGGCAACGACTTTTGGGCCTTGAGCAGCAGTTTCCATATATCTTCGTGCTTCGTGCCGAAGAACCGCTGCAAGGTCTGGGGACTTGCAGATTTAACTCCCACATATGGGGAGTCCGGCGTTGGCAGGGGAGAATCCTGCGAAACAGCATCACCTGGATCACGCTGGCAGGGCTGGTGTTCTTGTCCACCATGCTCTTGTTGCGCTTTTGCAGCGTCATCACCTTGTCAGATGATGCCCAATCTAGGCCCTTTTTGAGCCATGATGTGAGCCGCATTAGTGGACTGGTTTTGAACTCAGGAGTGGCGACCCATGTCGCACCGCGAGGTTCCATAACATAGAACCACTCCTGTTTCCACCCCTTCACGGTCTCTATGAAGGTCCCCTTGGGCCATATGATGTTAGGGAGCTTGCTCACCATGGCGCCTCCGCACTCTGCATGTTGATCCTCGACCAGCTTCAGCGTCACATTGAATACCTTGGGCCAAAGCCCGAAGTGAGGGGGGGGTGTGGAGGAATGCCTCATACATGACGATGAACGTAGAGATGTTGAGGAATGAATTTGGGGCTAGATCATAGAAATCTAGCCTGTAATAGTACATGATTCCTCGGACGAAAGGGTGGAGAGGAAACCCTTGCCCGTGAAGGAAGTGGGGAATGAATACTACCCTCTCATTGGGCTCCGGTGTGGGAATGATCTGCTTTTCGGCAGGGAGCTGATGGGCGATTTCCTTGGCTAAATACCCCGCCTCTCGGAGTTCTTTGATGTGCTCCTCTATGATGAAGGAGGCCATCCACTTGCCTTGTGCTCCAGATCCGGATGTGGTTGGAGCGTTTGTTGGGGATGGAAAGGGTTGAAGCTTTTGCGCTGGAGCTCGAGAGCAGATGAGCTGAGGAGGAAGAAGGCGTGGGGTAAAAAGGTGGATCCTTGTCCCCTTATAAAGGAAGTGAATATCAAGCGTCCCCTCCCCCACGAGCCTTAAAACTCGCCTACTCCCCAGGAGTCGTGCGAGTGGCACGGTTGGATTACCCAAATCCGTATTGTTGAGAATCCCACAATAAGGGGACATGATCTCTGCTTTGACAAGACGTGTCAATGAATACCACGTCTTGAAACGTGAAACAGGATGTTGGAAAACATTTCAAAATAATAATAAGGCCGGAACACAATACCTCGCCGAAAAAGTTGTTAGAAGACATAATCTATTTTTGTTTAAAGTGTTTTGCCCTCATGGCCCAGGGTTGCAACTATTGTACAGAGCCGGATATAGTTATTTTGAGCAACAACTTTGGAGTATTCGGAGGAGGAACCCACCTTGCAATGCCGATGACAATCTGGGCGCCGGACACATCGTCATTTTAGTTAGAACACCCATATGCAAACCGTCAGCTTCCCTAGGAAGCCAAGGGAAATGTGTCGAGCAGGATTTATGCAGCTCTAGATCGCAAACGTGTTAGATAGAACACCCATATGTAAACCGACAGCTTCCCTAGTAAGCCAAGAGAAAATGTGCCGAGCAGGATTTGTGCAGATCTTATTCGCAAACGTTGAAGATAGAACACCCGTATGCAAAGTGAGAGCTATGGTCTTCCCGAGTAAGCCAAGGGAAAATTCGCCGCGTAGGATTTGTGCATCTCTTCAACGCAATCGGTTCAGATTGAATACGGTATGCAAAGCGGGACTTCAGCACTAATGCAAGAGAAAATCTGGTAAGCAGGATTTGTACCTCCCTTCAACGCAAACAGTTTTTTTGGTGACTCGTGTGCAACCACGTATAGACAAATTGGTAAGATTTGGATCTTTCATATTGGATATATTGCCATTTGTCAAACTGGAAAGATTGATATTTGTTGATCTAGTAACATTGCCATTTATCAACCTTGTAATACTACCATTTGTCAAAATATGCAGCAAAAAATCACTAGCAGTATCTATTTGTTGCAACTAAAATTCAGCAACTAAGCATAGACTTCATTCATAGATTAAGCAGTCATTCTTTTATTCGAACAGTTCAACTTGAAAGCTGAATCGACCAAGCTTTTCCCCAATTGTTGCCAACCACGTACTTTAATAGCTAGTTCTAATATATATATACTAGCTAATTTTAAGTACGTTGCATAATTCTACCACATCTATAGTCAGATGAACAGAACAAAATAGCCCCTAAAAACTGCTACTACGAAGGGGCTTTGTACTACTTCCGGTAGCATCTCCTCTGTCGAGTGTGCTTAGTAAGAGGCAGAGGACGAGGAGCCTAACAATGAGCTAGACAACTGCAATACGGTGCCTGCCGCTGCTACATCTTTAGAGACGCTCACCTCGAACGCCCTCTGCCGCTACAGATGACCCCTCTTAAAGCGGCGAGACTCCTTGTAGATCTCCTGATTCATCGCCTCTGTGTCGGCGTGTGTTGTGGCCACGGCGGCGGTAAGGCTCTTTGCATGCTCGAAGAGGCGCTCCTCCTCCTCCTCCTGCAGGACCTCGATGTAGCGCGCAAGGTCACTGACGCATGTGCGGGCCTCCACCTCCGCCTCCCGCCTTCGGGCGGCACTGTCGGAGCAGGTGATGAATCCGACGGTCGGTTGTGGGCTGGCAGCCATGACGGCCGACGATGGGGTTGCGGCAACGACCACCACCTCCTGCCATCGGGCCGTGGTGGCAGATCGGGTGATGGCCATGGTGGCCGGCAGTGGGTTGGCGGACACGATGGCCACCTCCCGCCTTTGGGCCACGGTGGCGGAGTGGGCGATGGCCCTGGCTTTCAACGGTGGTGGCGCGGCCACTACGGCAGATGGTGGGGTGGTGAAGACAGCGGCCAGCAACTGCTGCCGACGGGCAGCAGCGGCAGAGCATGTTGTGGGTTGTCCGCGCACACCCAACAGGTACGCCACGTGCACTAAACTACGCCCAGGATTGAGCCTCTGCTGCGGTGTAGCCTCCCATATGGAGCTGTCCTCTGATGATGGCGGAGTGGCTGAGTGATGATGACGGACCAGTGCCATTGGCGATTGTGGGAGAAGCAGACTAGATAAGCTACAAGGAGGGAGGGCAAAATGCGACGCATGAATCACCAGCCACGAGGGTTTACATAGCAGGCTGGTAAGCATTGGGATTTTGGGGGATTTCACCGAGTCGGGCGGGAAGCTTATGCAGGAACCTGCGCGGTTGCACGGGAACGGGCTCACCACAGTTTGGCTAAAAGAACGCCCCTGTGCGTTGCTCAAGCTTGCAGTCGAAGTCGTCTGTGGCAGCGGAGTGACAACACGTGCGAGAGGACGATGAAAGGACACATACACATACAATTAATAAAAAAACGTTTGTGATTTAATTACCTACTACCGCCATCTTGGTTTATAAGTAGGATTTAACTAATAAATTACAAATGGATGTCGGCAAAGATTATACTGGTGGATTCGTATTTGAACATAGTTTCCAATTATATAATTTTAATAACATGCATTAACATTTTGTTGGTTAAATTTAAGGTCAAATATGCCACCAAATATAAAGGGGACTAATAGACCAAGATGGAAGTTGTAGAACACGGTCGATCTCTACACAGGGACGCAACTGTCCACCGGCTTGTGGACGATCATTCCCTGCGTGTTCAACTGCTATATGCGTGTGGTTGCTCGCAGTTGAGGCGACATGCTCTGCTCGCGTCCCGCCTGACTTGGTGTTAGAAGCAATCATAGACAGAGCAAATCACACGACTCATTAGCAACAATCGGCTATGTTATTATCCCTGTTCAAGAATTCATCCGATTAACCAGTTAACTTGCCGATTAATCCCTACTCGTAGGGTCACCGAGTAGCCGATAAACTGATAAATCATCCGATTAATTGATTAAATGGCCGATTAACTTGCCGATTAGCCTATTAATCCCCTACTCACCAGCCAACCGAGCAGTTACCAGTTAACGATTTCCTCAACAATGGTTATTATTGGTCTTCACACACATTTCTGATTACAGACCTGTTTGGTGCGTATCACACACATCTTGTTCAGTTGAACTGTTTTAGTTGTCTTGGCTCATCGCAAACAGTTCATCCGAGTGAACTGTATGCCTCCATCACACACTCCTTGATATGGCTGACCGTTTCTATTGTGTTGCCTAATCGCACATAGTTCATCCTAGTGAATTGTATGCCATATATCGCACACACCCTAATCTGGCTGCCCGTTTTTGTTGTTTTGCCTCATCGCAAACAGTTCTGCTGGATTAACCGTTTTCCATGCATCTCACACACAACTCTAATCTGAAGCATTTTTTATGTCACCGCCATCACAAACATTTCATAACTTTTTTACAGTTTTACTACATCAGCGTTTGTGATTAATCCATCGCACATAGTTTTGTCAAAGGGTCTCTGATTGGACTGTCGCGTTTGGACCAACCTACAGTATTGTCATAGAGAACCTAATAACACTACAAAAGAAACCACTTCCGTGATGATACATGTTTGTCACATTAGGTCACATTTTCTATCATGCATGTACATCCATGAAGATTTTATGACAGAATCAAGATAGTCATACTTGTGTTGTCGTAGAAGTGTTCCATGATAATACCAACATTATCATCACGGAAGGACCTTTCGTGGTCAGCAAGAATTTACATAATGGTTCATACTACCTTATCGACATTCGAGACAACAAGGACTCCCACACATCAGAGGAGGAGACACGTTGACCATGGAACATTGCTCATCTTCGGCCCTACTATACTTGAGCCACCGACTCTCATGATGTACATAGTTACCTGATGTATATAATATAAGTAGTATAATAAAGCCGGCATGCCTGACAATTCAGGGCCTCTGCAGTTTCGCTTCCTCGAAGCTGAGTCTTTATCATCATATTCATTTAAGAGGCTCGACGCCCAAGTTTCAGGGACTATGTAACGCCCTCGATGCGGCTATATCTCCCACGTGTCGAAGCACGACTTGGAGGCATAACCGCATTGAAAGCAATGTCGCAAGTGAGGTAATCTTCACACAACCCATGTAATACATAAGGGAAAGAGTTACATAGTTGGCTTACAATCGCCACTTCACACAATTACATGAATAAAGCATTACATCAACCAAATACATACAAGGTCCGACTACGGAACCAAAATAAAAGAAGACTACCCCAAAAGCAACACAGATCCCTGATCGACCCAACTGGGCTCCACTACTGATCAACTAGAATGAAACAACACAAAGGACAAGATATCCATCGAGCTCCTCCTGAGCTTGGTTGCATCATCTGCACGGTCTCATCGGCACCTCCAAGCTGGTTTTGGAAGTATCTGTGAGTCACGGGGACTCAGCAATCTCACACCCTCGCGATCAAGACTATTTAAGCATATAGGTAAGGTAAATGTATGAGGTGGAGCTACAGCAAACGACTAGCATATATGGTGGCTAACATAAGCAAAAGAAGAGTGAGAAGATAAGGCAAAAGCACGGTCAAGAAACTATGATCAAGAAGTGATCCTAGAACAACCTACGCCAAACATAACTCCAACATCGTGTTCACTTCCCGGACTCCGCCAGAAAGAGACCATCACGGTTACACACGCGGTTGATGTATTTTAATTAAGATAAACTTCAGGTTTTCTACAACCGGACATTAACAAATTCCCATCTGCCCATAACCGCGGGCAAGGCTTTCGAAAGTTCAAATCCCTGCAGGGGTGTCCCAACTTAGCCCATCACAAGCTCTCACGATCAACGAAGGATATTACTTCTAGCGGGAAGACTCGATCATACTCGGAATCCCGGTTACAAGACATCCTCGACAATGGTAAAACAAGTCCAGCAAGACCACCCGATGCGCCGACATCCCGCTAGGAGCTGCACATATCTCGTTCTCAGGGCAACACCGGATAAGCAATCTGTACAACTAAAACTAGCCCTCGAGTTTCCCCATGGTGGCGCTGCAAGGGGCTCTAGTTTGGACCAACACTTAGACAAGCACTGGCCCGGGGGGGTTAAAATAAAGATGACCCTCGGGATGCGCGACTCCCAAGGGAAAAAGGCTAGGTGACGAATGGTAAAACCATGGTTGGGCCTTGCTGGAGGAGTTTTATTCAATGCAAACTGTCAAGGGGTTCCCATTATAACCCAACCGTGTAAGGAACGCAAAATCCGGGAACATAACACCGATATGACGGAAACTAGGGCGCCAAGAGTGGAACAAAACACCAGGCATAAGGCCGAGCCTTCCACCCTTTACCAAGTATATAGATGCATTAATTAAATAAGAGATATTGTGATATCCCAACAAAAATCCATGTTCCAAACATGGAACAAGCTCCAAACTTCACCTGCAACTAACAACTCTATAAGAGGGGCTGAGCAAAGCGGTAACATAGACAAACAATGGTTTGCTAGGACAAGGTGGGTTAGAGGCTTGGCTTAGCAATATGGGAGGCATGATAAGCAAGTGGTAGGTATCGCAGCATAGGCATAGCAAAAGAGCGAGCTACTAGCAAGCAAAGATAGAAGTGATTTCGAGGGTATGGTCATCTTGCCTGAAATCTCGCAAGAAAGAAGAACGAGTCCATGAAGAAGACAAATGGACGTAGCCGAACGAATCCTCACAACACGACGCTACTGGATCCAACCCGAAGAAGCAACACCGGAAAGAAGCAAACAATCATGGTAAACAACCATCACATAATCATGGCATGATGCACAATCAAGTATGATGCATGTCCGGTTTAATGAAGCATGGCACGACAAAGTGCACAAACAATCCTACAAATTAAGTGGAGCTCAATATGCAACTCCGTTGCATACTGACGAAACACCACATTCAAGTTATTTAGTTCGATCTCGTTTATGTACCCAACAATATTAAATGTTGTTAAAACATGGCAAGAGGGTGAAGCAAAGTAAAACTACCTATCTAGTCAAGTTTAAATGAGGCCGGAACAACAAAACAACAAGTCCGGAAACTCCTCATGTGCATATATTAGGTTTGGTACTGTTCTGCCCTAAACACAATTTTAGGGTTGTTAAACATGCAAAGTCAGTACACCATGTTAAACTAGGCATTTTTCCACCCCATTTACATATAAAGATTATTTAAATCCGAGCTACGGTTATTTAGTTATGAAATAAAACATTTTAACATGGCATAGGGGCAAATTTAATCAAACCGCATTTTATACATTTTAAACATAGATGAAAATGGAAAATTATGAATCTAGACAAAATTATAAGCAAGTTTCATATTAAATTTGTTTTAATCCGATGCATGGTTTGAGAGTTATTATATGCATGTTGTCTAGGGACTTTTCTATAAAATAGCAGTTTTCTAGATAATAGAGAAAATCGCAGCGCAGGGAAAAAATAGAAACGGGCCGACTCTGGGCAGCCCAACAGCAGGAAAAAAGAAGAGGGGCGTCGGCGGGGTGAGCTCACATTGGGCCTAGGCCCAACTGGAGGAGGAGGTCGGGCAGCTGGGCCTCGCGCAGCGGTCAATGGGAGAAGGAGGACTCGGCGCTTGTCGTCATCCCCACGTGCTCGCACGCACAAACAGGGAAACGCCACGATGCAGAGAACGGCGAGGGAAACTGGGGCTCCGGGAATACGGCGGTGGGACGTCAGAAGCAGCAGAAGAGGTCGAGGATGAGGAATCCATGGCGGAGGCGGCGAGATCCAGCGGTCCCCGGCCGGATCTGGTGTCCATTCGGGTCGGGGAGGCGAGGTGGCATCGGATGAGCTCCTGCTTGTATCAGGGGATGCAGGGGCGGTCGGGATTTGGCTGGCGTCGCAGGAGGTCTCCTATGGGCGGCGCGGCGCCCTGGAGGCGGGAACGAGACCGAGGACACAGGCCATGTCAGATCCGGGCGGAGGGACTCGTTCCCGGGGGCGATGAGCTGTGGACTTGGCGTTCATCGGGTGGTCTAGGGTACCTGAGAGAGAGGGAGGAGGACCGGCATGAGAGAGAGGGAGACCAAGGAGGAAAGGGAAAAAGAAAGGAGCAGGGGAGCTCGGTGTTGTTGCTGCTGTCGCCGGCGGCAAGCTCCAGTGATGAGGCATGTTAGCAGGAGGATGCAGGCGCGCTCGGGTGCAGCAGGTCGTGCAGCTCGATTGGGAGGCGCGCTGGCTTGAGGTGGAGGGAGAGGGGTGCTGGTTGGTCCGATGAAGAAAACGAGGGAGGTGGGTGGCGCTGCAGATGGATCGGGGAAGATCCCGAGAAAGAGAGGTGAGGACTGGCGGCGGCGGGTGAGGGGATTTTGGTGGATGGGACAACCTAGTGGTCTAGGGTTTCATCTTCTTTATATATCGCAGATAGGAATTGGGTAATGGCTAATCCGTCTCTCCAAATAAATCGAGCGGTCGACAAAAATAGATTAGGAAGTCCAATTAACAAAACGGAGATGTTTTGTAGATGTTTGGGGATGATCCGGACACAATGGTGGCGACAGTCCGGGTCGGGTCCGGGATAGCTTTTCGGACGCGCACGCGAGGAGGTCCGCGGACTGACGAAAGAGCCTAGGTTGGGCCTAACGGTGGTAGTGGACTATGAAGAAGGCCTCATGCTGAGAAAAGATAAGAGAGAAAGGCCCGGCGACTGTTTCCAGAGACCGAAAACGTCCGAAGATAGACCGACTACTATTGCCGCTATAGTTATCCGTTGGGGCGTCAAACGGACTCCGAATGCGATGAAACTTGGCATGCTGCCTATCTACACTATAATAAGACCACACGCCAACTTTCAACCCAGTCCGAGAACATTTTCCGGCCACTTATAAAATACTATTTCGGACGTGCCGCGGGCGCGTGCAAATGTGTCTGGGCTCAGAACGGACAACGGAAAGAACGAGGAGACCGGGACGCATGCAAGTTTCGAAAACATGATGATGCAATGCACATGATGACATGACAAGATGCGACACGCAAGCAAAGGCAGGGCAACAACATCGAATAACTGGAAGACACCTGGCACATCGATCACGGGGCGTCACAACACTCCACCACTACGAGAGGATCTCATCCCGAGATCTAGAATGGCACCGGAGGGAAACCAGAAGAGAAAGAGAAGAGGTAAAACTAAGTTGCTTCTTTGACAAATGAGTGAAACCAAAGAATCTTGCGAGGTTGAACAAATTGAAAGAAAGAAAACAACGAAGATGAACGAAGTGCAAAACACTCTGTTAGGAAAGAGGAACAAGGAACATCACGAGAACCATGTAGGTTGAAAGATAAAAGACAAGGATTGCAATGGACAATAACTACATGCAAACACTCCGGTAGAAACGAGATGTACAACGAACGATAAGGATCAATAACGACAACACTCTGGTTCGACATGGAAGGTAAGGAATAAAAATTTGCCAAACAAAAGCACTTGGATGAGACTCCGGTTAGAAGAGGAATGATAAAAATGACACTCCGGTTAAAACAAGATAGAGAAGGAAAAAGAATGATATAATTTGGGCAGCATTCGGACTGAAAAGAAAAGGAATTGAATAAGAACTTGACAAGATGAGAGTATGCTTGATGAAATCAACAACACACTGTCTTCGGAACTATTGAGAGAAAGGCAGAAGGGGTAAGAAAGATTTCAGACAGCACTCCGGTTGAGAATGGAGGTAAAACTTGATAAGATGAGAGAGCTCGAATGAAAAGACGACACTCCGGTTGAATGGATAAGCAAAAGGAAAGAACATGATCTTCACAATACGAGATGATGAGTGAAGAGAGCATCATTCAATGCCTCCGGAAGGAATGAAAGAATGCAATGAAAAGAACGGTTAAGAAAACAACATGTTCTACCTCAAATGAATTTGAGAGAGCATCCTTAAAAAGAAGGATTGAACGGAGTTGTTGGTAAAAACCAACAACGAAAGAGTAAGCTTGTTGTGGGCTTAAGGAAAACATGTCGAGAACTTGAGGTGAAAACCTGCCACAAACAAAAAACAATTGCTTGCTTGGGAGCGATGGAGAGATGAAAACATCTTTCATCGCGAGAATAGGAGAAAACTTGGATCATCGATAAACACCATAAATAGCAACATTCCTTAGGGAAGGTTTGAGGTGAAATATAACCCAAGATAACTCGAATGAAGAGATTGATGGATTTAAAATACCTCCTTCTTGATAACTTGTGAATCATGAAACACGAAGGGAAATTATCACGAATGGCATAACACCACCTCAAAAGATAATGTAGAAAGAATTGCACTTCATTATGCAAGATGAAGAATACTTGAGCTCCTTTGAAAAGAATCTTGATGAACACTTTGAGAAGGAATTAAATCCTTTATGAACCATCATGCAGAACCTTCATGAAGAACTCCGGTAAACAAAAGAATGATCAAACGAAAGGAAAGAGAAGTTGAAAACACAAGGTGAATCCTTGTAACGATTTAGATGAATCTCCCTGGTGAAATAATTGAAAAAGGTTGTTACTCTGGGAAAAAGAGAAGATGAAACAATTGAAATCAGGAATTTGATGAGCCTCCGGAATAGGGAATTGAATTTACTGGATGAAACAAGAATAATAATTATATTATGCTTATCCTCCACCAATTAAATTGATTACAATCAACGGATTTGGCATACTACTTATTATCGTAGAAAGGATTAAGATAGATATAGCGCAAACTTGAGGAAGGTCTTCGACGAACCACCGGTAGAATTGAAACCACGAATGAATTGATACGGAAGAGAAATCTTGAACGAACCATCGTAAGAATTGGAAATGAACGAAGTAAAGGTAAGGAAACACCGGGAAGAATTATATAAAGAATGAAGATACTTGAGAGAATTTAGATCCATGAGAACGAAGAGATTACGAGCTGATTAGAGAATCCTTGATTTAAGCCGAGGTATAATTTAGAGTATGAGAGCTGAAAGCTAGAATGAATAACTCTGAGATGATGGGCTCCGGATAATCAAACTGAAAAGACTCCTGAATTGCTCCGGATTGGTGAAAAGAATTCTCACAACCGAAAATAATTATGAGAGAATGGCATAAAGCTAGAATCATGAATCTTGAAGAGAAAAGAGCAAGATTGAGAGAAAAATTCTTCTTCGGTCTTCAAAATCCGAGAATGACGACTGAAACACCACCATGAATTATTTAGACACTCCGGAAGAATCGAAACGAAGAGGTTGAGCCAACGATGAAAAGAATTTGACAGATCTTGGAGAAAAACATAAGATTGATGATAATACATTCTTACGCCAATCTTTGAAATGAATTTAGGATAGCTCCGGTAAAATTAGAAGAGTCAGGTAAGATCCTGGGAAAAGACATGTGGGTTAGGGCCCACTGAAAAGAAACACCGTTGAAATGATTGCTTGAAAAGAGAGATTCCACCGGTTGAATTAACTGGCTTGAATGATGTGACATCCTCGAAAGATCTTGAACGAAAGCAGAGTGGAAACACGAATCTTCGAGATATCTTGAGCACTCCAGAAGAAATGAATATCGAGAGGTGAATGATAAAGAATTTGCACCGGCATGAGAAAGCATTGAAATACAGAAAAGAATATGATCAACACCTAAAGCTTAAATTGGTTCCACCGGAGAAGAAAAAGAATGAAGGATGATGAACTTGAGGTTCCTTTAGGACCTTCATGAAAATCAGCGGGTAAGATCATTGAAAGGAAAGAAAGAAGAGACTTCACATCCCTAAGATGGATACTTGATAAAGAAATCCGAGTCCTTGAAGAAAAAGGGTGGGAGGGTGGGAAAACAAAGACAACTTGGTATGGATGAAATGGACACCATTGAGAAGACTTGAGTTGGTCTTGCGGATGTTGAAATGATCGGATCCACTTGAAGAGAAATATGCCGGTGAAAAGAAATTGAAATGACAAACTCGATAATCGAGAAGGATTGGTATTCACATCGGAGTATGAGAACACCATTTGGGGAAGGTATGGAATCAACACTTGACATTGAAGCAACTCGAATACCACAACTCAAAACAAAACAAAGGATTGGCTTGCAGAATAAGCCGGAACAAACATATGCTAGAGATTTCGTCTGAAGTTTTCGTGCTGGGGCCTACACGGGCTCGATCTTACAGCACCATCATGTACAAGGCAGTGCACATGACATACAAAGCGTCCCCGAGTCGGCATAGCCAAGGACTCTTTAAGACACAACGAGACCACTATAAAACCAACCGTGGATAGGCGGACCACTAGACGTCGAACCCCAATTTCATATCATACATCTGTCGGAAAGATATCCTAAGAGCTACTTGAATTCCCACTTATAAACTCCCGAAATTTTCCGGTTATGCAATCAGGTGTTGGGGATACATGGGAAGCATAATATCTCACCCAAAACTAGCAAATCCTACATCCAGCTGTATCCATCCTTCAACACATAACCAAGAAACCTTCGGAAATCATTTACCTCAACCTTCGAAAAGCGTATGTTATATGAGTTATGGCAATACTCCCGAACTCCCGCCCCAGTACTGGGTGGCGTCGAGGTAATCTCACCAACAACTGCATAAAAGAGATTTTCGATGTCGGCGAAACTAATCTCAGGTATTCCAGAACTGCAACGATAAAATTGTGACGACAACACCTCGGAGCTCAACTCCCCGGGACACTGCCACAACCCCTAAATGTCAGGAGGCACCAAGAACAATGTTCTCGTCACAAAACCATCAGAACGATTCCAAGATACCCGCGTGATCCTAAAAAATTTTTTAGTGAAATTTGAGAAGAGAAGAGTCAAAACTCTACGTCAGGATGCCTCACCAGAGCGACGAAGGGACTGAGGAGTAAAAAGAAGTCCTAACTCTCCGATATATATAATTCCTAAATGACTCAAAACATTTCTAGACTCAATAACGCCAATGATTCGATCAAGCAGGGGGCTCCTAAGGTCGGGGAAGGCTCTGATACCAACTTGTAACGCCCTCGATGCGGCTATATCTCCCACGTGTCGAAGCACGACTTAGAGGCATAACCGCATTGAAAGCAATGTCGCAAGTGAGGTAATCTTCACACAACCCATGAAATACATAAGGGAAAGAGTTACATAGTTGGCTTACAATCGCCACTTCACACAATTACATGAATAAAGCATTACATCAACCAAATACATACAAGGTCCGACTACGGAACCAAAATAAAAGAAGACTACCCCAAAAGCTACACAGATCCCCGATCGATCCAACTGGGCTCCACTACTGATCAACTAGAACAAAACAACACAAAGGACAAGATCTCCTTCGAGCTCCACCTAAGATTGGTTGCGTCATCTGCACGGTCTCATCGGCACCTGCAAGCTGGTTTTGGAAGTATCTGTGAGTCACGGGGACTCAGCAATCTCACACCCTCGCGATCAAGACTATTTAAGCATATAGGTAAGGTAAAGGTATGAGGTGGAGCTGCAGCAAGCGACTAGCATATATGGTGGCTAACATACGCAAAAGGAGAGCGAGAAGAGAAGGCAAAAGCACGGTCGAGAAACTATGATCAAGAAGTGATCCTAGAACAACCTATGCCAAACATAACTCCAACACTGTGTTCACTTCCCGGACTCCGCTAGAAAGAGACCATCACAGTTACACACGCGGTTGATGTGTTTTAATTAAGATAAACTTCAGGTTTTCTACAACCGGACATTAACAAATTCCCATCTGCCGATAACCGCGGGCACGACTTTCGAAAGTTCAAATCCCTGCAGGGGTGTCCCAACTTAGCCCATCACAAGCTCTCACAGTCAACGAAGGATATTCCTTCTAGCGGGAAGACCCGATCAGACTCGGAATCCCGATTACAAGACATCCTCGACAATGGTAAAACAAGTCCAGCAAGACCACCCGATGCATCGACATCCTGATAGGAGCTGCACATATCTCGTTCTCAGGGCAACACCGGATAAGCAATCCGTACAACTAAAACCAGCCCTCGAGTTTCCCCGAGGTGGCGCTGCAAGGGGCTCTAGTTTGGACCAACACTTAGACAAGCACTGGCCGGGGGGGTTAAAGTAAAGATGACCCTCGGGATGCGCGACTCCCAAGGGAAAAAGGCTAGGTGGCGAATGGTAAAACCAAGGTTGGGCATTGCTGGAGGAGTTTTATTCAAGGCGAACTGTCAAGGGGTTTCCATTATAACCCAACCGTGTAAGGAACGCAAAATCCGGGAACATAACACCGATATGACGGAAACTAGGGCGGCAAGAGTGGAACAAAACACCAGGCATAAGGCCGAGCCTTCCACCCTTTACCAAGTATATAGATGCATTAATTAAATAAGAGATATTGTGATATCCCAACAAAAATCCATGTTCCAAACATGGAACAAGCTCCAAACTTCACTTGCAACTAACGACGCTATAAGAGGGGCTGAGCAAAGCGGTAACATAGCCAAACAACGGTTTGCTAGGACAAGGTGGGTTAGAGGCTTGGCTTAGCAATATGGGAGGCATGATAAGCAAGTGGTAGGTATCGCAGCATAGGCATAGCAAAAGAGCGAGCAACTAGCAAGCAAAGATAGAAGTGATTTCGAGGGTATGGTCATCTTGCCTGAAATCCCGCAAGGAAGAAGAACGAGTCCATGAAGATGACAAATGGACGTACCCGAACGAATCCTCACAACACGACGTTACCGGATCCAACCCGAATTAGCAACACCGGAAAGAAGCAAACAATCATGGATAACAACCATCACATAATCATGGCATGATGCACAATCAAGTATGATGCATGTCCGGTTTAATGAAGCATGGCGCGGCAAAGTGCACAAACAATCCTACAAATTAAGTGGAGCTCAATATGCAACTCCGTTGCATATTGACGAAACACCACATTCAAGTTATTTAGTTCGATATCGTCTATGTACCCAACAATATTAAACGTTGTTAAAACATGGCAAGAGGGTGAAGCAAAGTAAAACTACCTGTCTAGTCAAGTTTAAATGAGGCCGGAACAACAAAACAACAAGTCCAGAAACTCCTCATGTGCATATATTAGGTTTGGTACTGTTCTGCCCTAAACACAATTTTGGGGTTGTTAAACATGCAAAGTGAGTACACCATGTTAAGCTAGGCATTTTTCCACCCCATTTACATATAAAGATTATTTAAATCCCAGCTACGGTTATCTAGTTATGAAATAAAACATTTTAACATGGCATAGGGGCAAATTTAATCAAACCGCATTTTAAACATTTTAAACATAGATGAAAATGGGAAATTATGAATCTAGACAAAATTCTAAGCAAGTTTCATATTAAGTTTTTTTTTAATCCGATGCACGGTTTGAGAGTTATTATATGCATGTTGTCTATGGACTTTTCTGTAAAATAGCAGTTTTCTGGATAATAGAGAAAATCGCAGCGCGGGAAAAAAATTGAAACGGGCCAACTCTGGGCAGCCAAACAGCAGGAAAAAAGAAGAGGGGCGTCGGCGGGGTGAGCTCACATTGGGTGTAGGCCCTACCGAAGGAGGAGGCCGGGCAGCTGGGCCTCGCGCAGCGGTCAACGGGACAAGGAGGACTTGGCGCTTGTCGTCTTCCTCGCGTGCTCACACGCAGAAACAGGGAAACGCCACGATGCAGAGAACGGTGAGGGAAACTAGGGCTCCAGGAAGACGGCGGTGGGACGTCAGAAGCAGCAGAAGAGGTCGGGGATGAGGAATCCATGGTGGAGGCGGCGAGATCCAGCGGTCCCAGGCCGGATCTGGTGTCCATTCAGGTCGGGGAGGCGAGGTGGCACCGGATGAGCTCCTGCTCGTATCAGGGGATGCAGGGGCGGCCGGGATTTGGCTGGCATTGCAAGAGGTCTCCTGCGGGCAGCGCGGCGCCCTGGCGGCGGGAACGAGGCCGAGGACACAGGCCACGTCAGATCCGAGCGGAGGGACTCGTTCCCGGGGGCGATGAGCTGTGGACTTGGCGTTCATCGGGTGGTCCAGGGTACCTGAGAGAGAGGGAGGAGGACCGGCATGAGAGAGAGGGAGACCAAGGAGGAAAGGGAAAAATAAAGGAGTAGGGGAGGTTGGTGTTGTAGCTGCTGTCGCTGGCGGCAAGCTCCAGTGATGAGGCATGTTAGCAGGAGGATGCAGGCACGCTCGGGTGCAGCAGATCGTGCAGCTCGATTGGGAGGCGCGCTGGCTTGAGGTGGAGCGAGATGGGTGTTGGTTGGTCTGGTGAAGAAAACGAGGGAGGTGGGTGGCGCTGCAGATGGATCGGGGAAGATCCTGAGAAAGAGAGGTGAGGACTGGCGGCGGCGGGTGAGGCGATTTTGGTGGATGGGACAACCTACTGGTCTAGGGTTTCATCTGCTTTATATATCGCAGATAGGGATTGGGTAGGGGCTAATCCGTCCCTCCAAATAAATCGAGCGGTCGAGAAAAATTGATTAGGAAGTCCAATTAACAAAACGGAGACGTTTTGTAGATGTTTGGGGATGATCCAGACACAACGGTGGCGGCAGACCGGGTCGGGTCCGGGACAGCTTTTCGAACGCGCTCGCGAGGAGGTCCGCGGACTGACGAGAGAGCCTAGGTTGGGCCTGACGGTGGTAGTGGACTGTGAAGAAGGCCTCACGCTGAGAAAAGAGAAGAGAGAAAGGCCCGGCGATTGTTTCCGGAGACCGAAAATGTCCGACGATAGACCGACTACTATTGCCGCTATAGTTATCCGTTGGGGCGTCAAACGGACTCCGAATGCGATGAAACTTGGCAGGCGGCCTATCTACACTATAATGAGACCACAAGCCAACATTCAACCCATTCCGAGAACATTTTCCAGCCACTTATAAAATACTATTTCAGATGTGCCGCGGGCGCGTGCAAGTGTGTCTGGGATCAGAACGGACAACAGAAAGAACGAGGAGACCGGGACGCATGCAAGTTTCGAGAACATGATGATGCAATGCACATGATGACATGACAAGATGCGACACGCAAGCAAAGGCAGGGAAACAACATCGAATAACTGGAAGACACCTGGCACATCGGTCACGGGGCGTCACAAAAGAGAGTTGGATGCACAGCACAGCTCAAACATAGGTCCCTAACGAGCACGATTTGTAAGCATGTCACTTGGGGGCTTCCTGTTCAAACATAGGTGTATTCAACCAAAGAGAACATAGCGTTACGACCCTCTTGGCCAGGTTTGTTCAAACATAGGCGTATTCGACCAAAGAGAACAAACTCTGACCGGGTCATCCTACCTGTAACTAGCTGCTTCAACTCCATTAGGTCATCCTGATTGACCCGCCAAACTCTTAATGATCTGTCTTTACGGCGTATTCGACAAAGATCTAAGCTCGATTAAGGTTCAAACGGCGGCTTGTCATGCAAGAGCACAGTTTACAGCTAGTCAGGATGAATCCAGGCTTCATAAGCCGCCTTCCTTGGAACTTGGATAAATCAGCCCGTGATGTATGTTGTTACTCTGACCCCGCGTACTCCTGATAAGTCTATAAAGCAAGATACGACTTTATCTGGGTTCAAATGTCGATTGGGTACTATGAGTCAAGCTCACGGAACGCACGAACAATCCAGTGGCTCCGGCTAGTTTCATTGAAGAAGACACTTTGGCTTGGCACCCTACAAAAGCCTCGAATTTCTTTTGATTTCTTATTTGTATTCTTTATATGGTTTTTCACTGCCTTCTGGTTTTTGCAAGTCGGGCCCAGCTGCCCTGTTTACGGCTCATATTTGAAGCATACTTTGTGTTTCTACAACCCGTCAGGAGGACAGACTCTAAGTCGCCAGAATATCATGTTTAGAGTTATAGCTCTAACACCTCTAACTACATGAATCTGATAAGCTGGTAGTCTAAGCATATACTATAGGTATGACCTCTTATTTCACAATTGTCAGATCGGCCATGGTGATGGACTTTTCATCCCAAGTGGCTTTAATTAGGTGTCATGACCGGCCCGGCGGTAAGCTGCCAGGGCGCTTGTATTTTCTTTGCATGCAGGATAATAATCATTCAGATCTGCATAAGTCAAAGCCTATCATACTCATAAGGGTTTTTAAACCGGCAAATTAGCGGTATTAAGAAAAAGGAAGAAACATTCACAATGGCACAATAGATTCAAGTTTTTACTACCCTATTACATGGTTTCATCAGCTGAATGAGATCAAGTCTTTTTCAAAGATCAAAGGTATCAACCGCCTGGCGGTTCATTCTTCTTGGCCTGGCTCTAGGTCATTCCATGCCGGTTCTTCGTCCCCCTCCTTCTGGAAGTTTGGTTTTGCCAATCAAAGTCGCGCAAGGCATAGAATTCAGCTTCCACATCAATAAGTTGGATGGGTCAATTTCAGGGGTGAAGGTGTGCTTACGAATTGGAGGAATCAAATCCATCACTTTATATGTAGGAGTATGCATCTTCTGGTTCTTTGCATCGTAAGCCGGCTGATATTTGGAGAGATTGGTTTCTTCAGCAATGACTGTCGCATGAGGACAGATTGCTTTAATACAAGCGACGAAGTCTTGTTGATCAAAATAACTCCCATCTTCCTTTAGACTTGGATATCCACTAGCTACGTCAGCCGGGTCTAACTCTGGTACCATGCCTTAGCACGGCTCAAAGCTGTCATAGCACCAGCTCTCACACAAGACCACTTTATCTCTTGAATTATGGTGTGTAGGATTGACAATTTCTTTAACACATCACTTAATAGATTGGGTCCTTGGTTTGTTGGAGAAATGGTAGCTAATGTACGCTGAGCTTCGGTATACAACTGCTCGACAAGAGTATAGACCGCCTTTAGCTTCACAAGCATGTCCTGGTTAAGGTTGCTGCTCCTGGGACCTGAGTAAATCACAGATCGGTTAAATGGAGGTTTATATTACTACGAAAAGTATTCACTTTGGATGAATAACAAGGCGACTCACCAAAGATAGCAGAAACCATCTGAGATACACGGGGCTTTAAGCCGGTGCGCTCAGTGCTTACCTCTTCAAGAGCTGCCTCTGCTTTTTCAGCTCGTTGTATTAAGGTACTCTTTTCTTCAGCCCAATCCCTTTTCTCCGCCTCAAAATTGGTCTTCAGTTTTTCTGACTCAGCCACGCTAAACTAGAACTTTGACTCAACTTTTGGAGTCTTAGTTTCCTGAGTCGCCAGCCGGGTCTTTGCATCATTTAATTGAGATTCCATTTCAGCAGTAGCAGCCTGCATAAAGCGCTGAACTTGTCAAGTACATTCATGGCGGATTACAACAATATAAGTCCCAAGTCCTTGCAAGCAACAACACTTGGCACTTGGGGGCTAATGTCTGTCAAAGCAATTTTTCAAGGAAACAGCTCTTATGAATAAAGTGCCAACCACTTTGCAAGCAACACTACTTGGCACTTGGGGGCTAATGCATATTGCTTGAAACTTATTAATGATGATCCGGATATGCTGTAAACAGTCTCAACCGACTCATGGGGGCTATGCAGTTAAGCTCTACATTCTTACACAATGATAAATAGGACCGGCTTATTCATGCTGATTAAACCGAACCTTGGGGACTACGGATGCAAAATTAAACTGCTTCAACATCTGGTTTAATTTTAAACCAGACTTGGAGGGAGTCTATGACAGAAGCTTATGAATTCTTCTAAGTCTAAATCCTATTCAATCTTAGTAGACTTGGGGGCTGGCAGGATGTACATAACTTATTTAAAAACCGGAGGTCATACCTCATATTTCTGGTGCATCTGTTTCACCATATCAATCTCAAGGTCGCGACTGGAATGAACTTGGTTAAGACAACCAGACAATACTTCATTGACGGTCAGTTGAGAGTAGTCAGCAATGTGAAATTTCATTTTTCGCCTCTCAATGAACTCATCTTTAGCAGAGTGCTTGGCCAGGACGGTTGGACATCCCGGTTCTCTGAAGCTGGTGCCAGTGATAATAACATCTTCACCATGTTCTTCTAGCAGCTTAAGTGGATCGGATGATTCAGTGAACATAGGATTGGCATCTGTATGATCATGGGAAAAGTCGGGAATCTCAGGTAGTGTGTCAGTAGCAGGTTCTTCTGGCCGTTTGTCAGAAGCTTCAGGTATAGGGACTTGCTGCTCCGGCTCAGCAACTTCAGGTGCCTCAGTTGGCTTACTCACCTTCGCCTTCTTATTAGGCTTTGCTTGACCATTGCATGGGTTATGACATGCCAGTATAAATGTAAGAGTGTAAAGAGCTACAAAGTAAAATTAATTACCATTACCCAGGGGCAGTTTTAAAATCCTGCAACTCGGTTTGTGATGAGTCGCCAGAGGAAAAATGGGCAAGTTCCTAGTCAATAGTCCTCAACAGAGTTAAGTTATAGGAAATAAGACCCACAGTTGGTTAAAGGAGCAAGTTAAAAAAGAACCTCGTTTCACCGTTTTTGAGGAGTGGGAGTGTTCGGTAAGCCGGAGGACAATTCTTCACCTCCGCTATTCCGAGTCTTGCACCGGCTCTCATGCTGTTGTTGCTTCAAAAGAGAGTGAGGATCCAAATGAGCTAAGGGGTGTGAAAATCTTACTTTCCGGATTACCCGTCGAAATTTTTGTCTTGGCAAAGGCTCTGAATCGAAGGAAACAATCGTTACCTCTTCTTCCATGGCTTGGCTGGCCCCCGTATCATCCTGATAATAGTCAGTGTCCATAAGATGATTAAAAAAGGAGACAAGGGAGTCAAGGGCTACCCCCGACTCAAAACTGCCGTCCATCTCAAACATACTGGAAGCACTTGGCTTCTTCTTGCTTTTCTTGCGGTTTTTGTTGGCGGCTTTCTTGGCAGCCCTGGCCTTTTTAGCAGCTTCGTGGTCATATTTTAGCCTTTGAAGGTTAACAAAAGTTGAAGTTAATAAGATATTCAAATGATGAGTTGAAAGCACTGTTCAAGATATCTTCCAATATTCTGATAAATCGTCCGATTTATCGCTTATCGTGGTCTGTCCGATAAATCAACCGATATGGCGATAAATCAGCCGATATGCCGATAAATTGGCCGATTTACCCCTTATCATAGGTCGACCGATAAGTTCCCGATAAGCGATATCCCCAACATTGGTTGAAAGCAAAGCAAGTTAGAGACTCACATCTGGTCGCGGGTTAAGTTTGCACAAAGGTTTTAGACCCACTTTGCTGCAGTCCTCGGAATCGTCATCAGACAGACGCAAAGGGTTGTGGTGTAATGGATCATTTATGTCGCCTATGTATGTACACATTAAGCCAGGTCGAGGGCTCAACGGTATGATCCGCCAGGCGACCCACCATTGAACTAAGTCAATACCGGTTAATCCTTTTCCCAGCAGAGCTTTAACTTTCACAATGGTAGGCGCAAGTTTTCTATGTTCTATGGCTGACAGCTTTCCCGGAAGATCGTGTTTCGGGTCAAGCCATTCAACGCGATAACCCGGCAATGGATTCTCGTCAGCTGGAGAAGTATCCTTGCAGTAAAACCATGTATGATTCCAATCTTTGGGGTGACTAGGTAGGCAAGCATAAGGGAAGATTGCGTCTCTTCTGCGTTGAATCGAAATTCCGCCAAGTTCCAAGCTAGGGTAGTTCGTGAACTCATTCTGGCAGTTCAAATAAAAGAATTCTCTGAAAAGTTCAATGTTGGGCTCCTCTTGAAGGTATACTTCACAGAAGACTTGAAAGTTGTAGATATTTGACACGGAGTTGGGACCAATGTCTTGAGGATGGAGCTGGAAGGAGTGCAGGACATCTCAGAAAAACATAGAGTCGGGTGGTGAGAAGCCTCGGTTCATATGATCAGTGAATACAATGACTTCACCATCCTTTGGTTGAGGTTTTTCTTTGCCCGGTTCAGGGGCACGGTAGTGCATGACATTCTTTTCTGGCAAATATCTGATTTTGGCAAAGTCTTTAAGCATGCCTTCAGTGAAAATGGAGGGAACCCAGTTGCATGCATAGAATGTCTTTGGCGGCATTGTGAAGAGAGAAAACCTAAAGAAAGGGAAATTTTGGCCGGTTCAAATCAGATTGGTGAAATCACAGGTGAACAATTACAGTCTATATATCAAGAATGGCGGCTTAAGTGAGGACTAATGATATATGAGTAATTATAGGCCGGACAAGTAAACCGCCATGACACATACTGGTATTCAGGATCTGACAAGAGCAAAATTTTACTAAGTATCGAGACAAACAGGTTTCGTAGATTAAGGATATAAGATTGGATCTGCGGCTATTTAGTAAAATGGAATAAAATCTAAAGCTAAGGTGGCGGCACTAGAAGAGAAGGGGCGTTCAGATGAGATCTATTGTAAGAAAGATATGGTCTGATATAAAAAATAAATGCTAAAAATTGTTACCGCGTAAGGTTTATGTGGTTTTTCGGATCTAATCCATGAATCGAAAGTAAGAAAAAAGGAGGGCGGCGACGAACACCGATGAACACTGAAACCCTAATGACAGATCTATGGCGAGGAAGGGGAAGACTTACTAGTGCTGACGAGAGAGCGGAGAGGCGCCGCGGTGCTCTGATCCATTCAGGGTGATGCAACGGCTGATGAGGACATAGACCTGGGGTAGGGTAATAGGCCTGACCTATACGTCCTACCTAAGGTCCTTGCCCTAGAAGCAAATAAGTTCAAGAGTAAACAAGGTGGACCCAATAAAGGTGTCGAGCGCAATCCACTCGACCTACCATTCACTCGGAGACTACTTCTTCTTTGAGTCACTCGACTATTCAACCACTCGACCATGTAAAAGACCACTCGACGTACAAGAAGACCTAAAGCCGTTCTACATAGCAACGGTCGGGCATTTACTCGTATATTTAATGATCATTTCTAGCACTTTATTACACACGTTACCTGTAATGCTCTCTCTTTATGAACATTGAACCCTGTGTAACGAAGGGGAGTTGGGGTCCTGGCGCACTCTATATAAGCCACCCCCCTCCTCTGGGACAAGGGTTCGCACCCCCTGTAACTCACACGCATATAATCCAGTCGACCGCCTCCGGGCTCCGAGACGTAGGGCTATTACTTCCTCCGAGATGGGCCTGAACTTGTAAAACTCGCGTGTACAACTCCTCCATAGCTAGGATCTTGCCTCTACATTCCTACCCCCCATTCTACTGTCAGACTTAGAACCATGACAGTTGGCGCCCACCGTGGGGCAGGTGTCTTAGCGACTTGTTGTAGAAGTTGCGATTTTTCCAATTGCCATCAACATGGTTTCAGGCGGAGGTTTGGCCGAGGGCCATGAGATCCATCTCGGCGCGCTCGTATTCGTCGCCGATGACTCTGCTTGGCTCCAAGAAGTGCCACTCGACATTGAGGCGCTCCCCGTCCGCGAGGCAACGCACTTTCGCGCGTGCGGCCGTGGCTTCCTCCTACGGCAGCCGTCGACTCCGTATCAGTCGGCTCCTGTGCTGACCTCCCTTCCTGCAGCCCTCTGGAGCAAACGTTCTGGTCGATTGAGACTTCAACAGTGGGTGAGGCATGTCGTGGCTTGCCAGTCGGCCACCCCCCAAGTCGCGGCAATCGAGCCCGACCAAACTCTCTACGGCCTGTTCGACTGGCTCCGTAGAGACTGCATCCGAGTGCGACAGCAGCGACCCCACGGCGCAAGTTTTGATGGTCAATGGACCATGCAGTCCTCCTGGCTTCACCCGTGAAGACAGAGGCGATGCAAGCGGTGATCCGCCGCGTGTTCACGAAGAGTACCGCCCCAAACCCCTCTCTTCGCATTAGAGGGAAGAACTTCGCCGCGGGAACGTGGATGCGCTTCACACTCCTATCGTTGGAGAAACCCCTAAGGCCCAGTGTCGGTGTCAAAACCGGCGGATCTCGGGTAGGGGGTCCCGAACTGTGCGTCTAGGCGGATGGTAACAGGAGGCAGGGACACGAAGTTTTACCCAGGTTCGGGCCCTCTTGATGGAGGTAAAACCCTATGTCCTGCTGGATTAATATTGATGATATGGGTAGTACAAGACTAGATCTACCACGAGATCAGAGAGGCCAAACCCTAGAAGCTAGCCTATGGTATGATTGTGTGTTGTCCTACGGACTAAAACCCTCCGATTTATATAGACACCAGAGAGGGCTAGGGTTACACAAGGTCGGTTACAAAGGAGGAGATATTCATATCCGTATTGCCTAGTTTGCCTTCCACGCCAAGTAGAGTCCCATCCGGACACGAGACGAAGTCTTCAATCTTGTATCTTCATAGTCTAACACTCCGACCAAAGAATATAGTCTAGCTGTCCGGAGACCCCCTAATCCAGGACTCCCTTAGTAGCCCCTGAACCAGGCTTCAATGACGATGAGTCCGGCGTGCAGTATTGTCTTCGGCATTGCAAGGCGGGTTCCTCCTCCGAATACATCACGGGAGAATTTGAATACAAGGATAGTGTCCGACCCTGCAAAATAAGTTCCAAATACCATCGTAGAGAGAATAATATTTCCACAAATCTAATTTGTTGACTTGTTTTGGCAACATGACCTTATGCCATGGCCCAGTGATTATTCGAACCGTTTCCTTTAACTAGCCCCGAACATAATGCGAGGCAGTTTTTTGACACGTCATGTTAAATCAGAGATCGTGTCCCCTTATCACGGGATTCTCGTCAATACGGGCGTGGGTAACCCAACTGCGCCATCGATTCCGGCGCTTGGGGGATAACCGAGTTTTCCCAGGCTAGTGGGGGTGCATAGTTTTGGCCGCCCATATAAAGGGATAAGGATTCACCTTTTCATCCACGCCTTCTTCCTCCTTTGCTCATCCACTTTCGCACACTCGAGCTCCAGCGCCCAAGTCCGCATTTCCCACCTCGACCTTCTCCAACCATGTCCGGAGCGGGAGGCAGGTGGATGGTCTCCTCCGTCACGGAGGGACACATCAAGAAGCTGAGGAGAGCCGGATACCTGCTCGACGACATCGGGCACCGGCTCCCAGATGAGGGGCAGCTCATCCCCACCCCCAGGCCCCATGAGAGGGTAGTATTCCTTACCCACTTCCTCCGCGGACTGGGATTCCCTCTCCACCCATTCATCTAGGGGCTCATGTTCTACTACGGCCTGGATTTCCACGATCTGGTCCCGAACTTCATCCTCAACATCTCGGCGTTTATCGTCGTTTGCGAGGCCTTCCTCCGCATCAAGCCCCACTTTGGCTTATGGCTGAAGACCTTCAACGTCAAGCCAAAGGTAGTGAGCGACCGCCAGGTGGAGTGCCGAGGTGCCATGGTGGGCAAGATGCCCAACGTCACATGGCTCGAGGGCTCCTTCGTGGAGACCATAAAGGGGTGGCAATCGGGGTGGTTCTACATCACCGAGCCGCGTGACCCTAGATGGGTAGCAACCCCCGAGTTCCGATCTGGCTTCCCCACGCGGCTCACCTCCTGGCAAGAGAAGGGCCTGTCTTGGGGTAGTTCAGGAGAGCTGATCGGACTCCAAACATGTATCCAAAACATGGTGAACAATAAGCTCAAACTCGTCAACATAGTCCATGTCATGCTCATCCGCCGGATCCTCCTGTGCCAACAACGGGCTTTCAACTTGTGGGAGTTCGACCCAGCCCAGCACCGAACTCTGAACAGGCTCTTCGACACAACTCACGAAGAAGCCTGGAAGGTGCTGTTCAAGAGTGCCGAGGTTCCCCCTCCCACTAACGAGGACCGCGAATTCTGTGCGAAGTGCCAAGCCAGCGCGGTAAGTTGTTTTACCTCTCACAGGATACTTGTTTTTCATAGTTTGACTCTATGCGGGATCTAAGCTCCCGTACCTTTGACAGGACTGGTAGGAGATGGCCGGACAGATTGACTGTCCGGCTCCTTTGCCCGGAGGCCCAGCAGACGCTCTCCTGGTGATGATGCTAACTACGGCACCTTACATGGTGCCGGAGAAGACCAAGAAGGCCAAGGGAACCTGAAAGAGTTCCCGATGCCAGGCGTCATCGGACTCACCGTCCGATGACTCTGCGGCACACTCCTCCCCCGAAGATGAGGAGGAAGAAGAAGATGCTCCCCCTCCAGGCGGGGGAGACAAGAAAAGGAAGGCCGCCCCAACTGGGGGAGCCGAAGGGTCCAAGAAGGGAAGGACTCTCCTTCCGGACAGTTCCATCGCCGCCGCCGAAGGCGAAGGCGAGTGGTTGCCCAGGGCCAAGCCCCTGGGGAGGTCGTAAGTATTCGGATACTAGAGTAACTCATAGCATTCCTTTGTCACATTGCTTTCCCTAACGCCGAATATGATTATGCAGGCTGCCACGAGCCCGTATTGATGTATCGTCGGACGGCTCCCTGGGCTCGTCGGATATGGATAGTGATCCACTTCTGACCGCCACCTCCCCTTGCCCTGCGGACGGCGCCGAGGTATTGTCTCAAGAGGCACCGGGTCAAGGGGAGACAGTCCCGGAGGCGCCTCAAGGCGACCTTCCGGACTCCGGGAGCAGAGGGGACAAGGCCCCTGAGGGCTCCGAGTTCGGCCCTCAGCCGAACACCGCGCCGTAACCTCCAGTGGTTCCGGACTCGGGCAGGCAGCCTCCTTCCAAGAGGGGCGAGACGCCTGTGCCGGTGACCTCTGTCCATCTAGAGGCGCCGGACAATCTGTTGGGAGCGCTTCGCAGCGCTTCCATCGACGAGGAGCACCGTACTATTATGAGTGCGGTGGTCCAGAATGTTCAGTCTGCCAAGAGCGGATTGACTGAATCCTGTGCCAACCTTCTAACAGGCTTTGAGGTAAGTGTTTAAAATATAGGAAAAATATTACCGCATAGACAGTAGCCCCTGATGCTCTGTTCGGTGTTCACAAAGAAAAGCCGAACAGAGGATCAAACAACATCGCAGGAGTCTAATATAAGTATGTCAATATGCATATGCAGGCTTCGCTGCTGGCATCTGCCGCACTGACTGTGGAGGTCACCGCACTGAAGCATGACCTTAAAGTGTCCAAGGACGAGCTCGGCCTTGCCAAGAGGCAGCTTGAGGAGAACAAAGGTAAGTAATACCTAGTTTATGGATATGTATAAAAAGAATGCGATTGCAAAATGACAGGATCATCATGAATTTGACAGGGGCCACGAACGAAGTGGCGACCCTAAGGCAAGCGATGTCCGAGGCCGAAGATAAAGCGGCCAAGGAGCGCTCTGAGCGGGAAAGGCAAGAGGCTCGGGTGGGCGAGGTGCAGCAAGAGCTCTAGGCTCTCGTGACGAAGCACGAGGCGTTGGAGCTTGACTCGAAGACGCGAGAATCTAAGCTTGCCGCGGCCCTCGGGAGCGCAAAAAGTGCCAAGGCCGAAGCCCAAAAGGCCCTCCAGGAGATTGACGCGATGAAGAAAATAGCGGCGGGTAAGGCATTCTATATGCAAAGCAAGCTTGTGAAAGTAAATTACCTATTACTTACCCAAATCCGGAGCTCTCCAAAAGCATTCGCAGATTTGCCCCGCAGTGTGTCGGATGTCGCACAGTTTTACCAGGCCGGGGAGGGAAGCTCTATGGAGAAGCTATTCTGGTCTCAGTATACTGGGACCGAACACCCGGTGCCTATGAGCGACCAGCTGAAGCAGTTGGTCGAGCTACACAAAGCGGCCGAATAGGCCATGACGGGCTTTATAGTCCGGCTTTGGCCTGGCGACGCCCTTCCGAACAGCTACTTCGGCCTGGTGAGGCGTCTTGTGGACGCCTGCCCACGGCTGGAGGTCGTCAAGCGGTCTATCTGCATCGAAGGTGCACGCCGGGCTTTTGCCCGCGTGAAGGTATAATGGGCCAAGCTAGACACCGTGAAGCTGATCAAGGAGGGACCGTCGCAGGGCAAGGAGCATCGCACCCCCGAAATTTATTATGAGGGTGTCCTGAAGGGTGCCCGTCTTGTAGCGGACGAATGTTCAAAGGATGTAATATTTGAGTAAACTTGCTCGTGTGATCTTGTATGATGAAAACTTGTTTCATATGTGCTATGCAACGCTTGTTTGAATTTAAAATATTACCTTCTGTTTGACTGTTTATCCAATCTGAGAGATGGCTAGTCCTCGGCTTCTGCCCCCATGCCGCGAGTGCTGGGGTGTTCGGGATAAACCTGAGCACTCTTGTTCCCATTTTTGGGTCCTTCGAGGGAGGTGCTCAGCACAGCGAACAAGGCAACCGGACTAATAATGCTTAATCACTCTCACTTAGCCATAGAATTCTATAATTTTAAATTTCAGTGAGGCCCCTGGTATTCAGAAGGCCGAATTCGGGGCACGATACACGCCTTTAAGCCGGATAGGACTGGCTCCTCGCTCTAAGCGGCATAAGTATTTAGGGACTCGAAACTTTGCCGAACAGCGACCAGTCTCTCGCCTTATCATGACAGTCAGTTTTAGCTTTCTCTACTGTGGTGCTTAGCCCAACAGAATCGGGGCACAATCGCAGTAGTTCTCCTAGCGCTACCTTAGCCGATAGAGTGGAACGTAAGTTACCAAAACATAGGAGCCGGGCAAACCCAACATTTGACCAAAGACATGATTCAGAGCTGATGCATATAATGCTATAAGTTCGGGGTGCCGCACTTGGGAAAGTGTTCGGACTTCTCACACCATATTGTGGGGTACTTAAGCCCCTGGTGTGTTGGCCGTACCAAAGTGTACGGTTGCAAGGCGTCATTAATGAACACATATATATAAAACAAGAATGCAATAATAGTCGTAATGTTATGCGTTGTTTATTCAAAGAGGTGCGTTAAAGCAGAATGATACAGATAGTGCGATAAGCAAAAAGTAGGACTATGTCCCTTCCAAGGGCAAGCTGAGGAATAGTATTAAAGCAAATATTTCACTTGTTATCGTAATCCACCTGGGAGTTCCGTGGTGTGACGTAGCTTTCTGCCTCTCTTGGTTGCTGCATCATGTGTTCGGCAATCATGCTATCGGACAAGGTTTCCAGAGATTAAAGTCCTGAAAGAGAAAAATAACAAAGCAGGAAGCCCCTAGTGCGGTTTAGGCCGCGTCTTGGAGCGTGTCGTAGTTGTGCCCCCCTCCCCACCTGTGCCCATGGTATTTTTAATGCGTAATTATGTACGCGTGGCACGAATTTCGCCGTTTGGCTTGGGCCGGGGTGGGGGCCGCATTGCTACGCGAGCTCAGACCGTGCCAGGCGGTCTAGTTGCCAATTACTCCGAGCTTGATTGAAGGTGTCCAGGTCTTAAAACGCCGAACTGGTGGATTGCCTTGAGAGGCTGCTTTGCGCTTCTGCTGCGAGGGCCGCAGTGTGCTCCTCCGTGCGGAGAGAGCGCTTTGTGTTTCCGTTAACTGTGATTACCCCCTGGGGTCCTGGCATCTTGAGCTTGAGGTGTGCATAATGCAATACCGCGTTGAATCTCGCAAATGCGGTTCGCCCGAGCAGTGCATGATAGCCACTACGGAACGGGACTATATCAAAGATTAATTCTTCGCTTCAGAAGTTATCCGGGGATCCGAAGACCACTTCCAGTGTAATTGATCCTGTGCAATGGGCCTCTACACCTGGAATGACACCTTTAAAGTTTGTTTTTGTGGGTTTGATCATTGAGGGGTCTATACCCATTTTGTGCACTGTGTCCTGGTAAAGCAGGTTCAGGCTGCTGCCACCATCCATAAGGACTCGAGTGAGGTGAAATCCGTCAATGATTGGGTCTAAGACCAGTCCGGCGAATCTGCCGTGACAGATACTAGTGGGGTGGTCCCTGCGATCGAAGGTGATTGGGCAGAAGGACCATGTGTTAAACTTTGGGGCGACTGGCTCCAACGCATATATGTCTGTGAGCGCACGCTTCCGCTCCCTCTTGGGGATGTGGGTTGCGTATATCATGTTCACCGTTCCCACTTGTGGGGGGAACCTCTTCTATCCTCTGGTGTTCGGCTGTCGGGGCTCCTCTTCGTCATTGCTGTGTGACCCCTTATCTTTGTCTTCGGCAATTAACTTGCCGGCCTGCTTGAACACCCAGCATTCCCTGTTGTTGTGGTTGGCTGGCTTGTCAGGGGTACCATGTATTTGACATGAGCGATCGAGTATGCTGTCCAAACTGGACGGGCCCGGAGTGCTTCTTTTAAATGGCTTTTTCCGCTGACCGGGTTTAGAGCCTTTGAATCCGGCATTGACTGCCATATCCTCAGTATTATCGCTGTTAATGCGGCGCTTATGTTTGTTGCGACGTCACCTACTATTGCCATCCTTGGTATCTAAAGTACCATGGTTTTTTGATATGTTATTACTGCGAGCCAGCCAGCTGTGTTCTCCTGCACAAAAGCGGGTCATGAGTGTCGTGAGGGCTGCCATAGATTTCGGCTTTTGCTGTCCAAGGTGCCGGGCGAGCCACTCATCGTGGATGTTATGCTTGAAAGTTGCTAGGGCCTCTGCATCCGGATAGTCGACGATTTGATTTTTCTTTGTTAGGAACCGTGTCCAGAATTTCCTGGCCGATTCTTCTGGCTGCTGAATTATGTGGCTCAAGTCATCGGCATCTGGTGGTTGCACATAAGTGCCCTGAAATTTGTTGAGGAATGCGGCTTCCAGATCTTCCCAACAGCTAATGGACTCTGCTGGCAAGCTGTTAAGCAAATGTCGCGCTGGTCCTTTCAGCTTTAGTGGGAGGTATTTGATGGCGTGTAAGTTATCGCCGTGGGCCATGTGGATGTGGAGGAGGAAATCCTCGATCCATACCGTAGGATCTGTTGTGCCGTCATATCATTCAATATTTACGGGTTTGAAACCCTCTGGGATTTGATGGTCCATTACTTCGTCTGTGAAGCATAGGGGTGTGCGGCGCCTCTGTATTAGGCTATATCACGACGCAGCTCGAGTGGGTCTTGCCCGCTGTGTTCGGCCCGGCCGGATTGACTTTTACTATATCCGGCGTGACGTTTATCGTCTCGCATAGTGGCGCGCCCTCGTGATCCATAGATCGATCTTGCATGTTTTGCTTTGTCCTCCAATACATCTCACAGGTCTGGCGTATTTCCCCATGCCTTTTTATTTGAATGGTGTCGGGGTGCGGGCTGAGTTCTTGGCTGGAATGCCTCTCTATCGTGGCCACGAGGTGAGCGATCAGCCGCGTCATACGCTTCTTCCTCTAGTCGGGGTAGCAACCTGCATTTTGGGTAACTCTTGGAGGGGCGCTCGGGTTTATATTCCTCGGCCACGAGGACTTCAGTCCATCTGTCAGCTAGGAGATGATCAGCTTGAAGCTGTTGTTGCTTTTTCTTAAGGCTATTTGCCGTGGCTATAAGTCGGCGCTTGAAGCGCTCTCGTTCGACGGGATCCTCTGGCACGGCGAATTCGTCATCGCCGAGGCTTGCCTCGTCTTTGGAGGGGGCATGTAATTATCATCCTCCGCTTCTCCATCTGCCGCTCTCTCAGGAGGGCTGGCTTCTCCATCCTCCTGCTCTAAATCTTGCTGGAGGGGATTGTTGTTGTCTTCGGCACTATCCGGAGTGTTATTATCTCCTGTGCCGGTATAACCACTTTTGCTTTGGCGGGACTTAGAGTGGCGCCGCTGACGTCGGCGCTTGGGTTGCTTCTTGGAGGGGTCATCCTCCGCTGTCTTGTCGCCATTGCCTTCTTTGGGTGTGTCCACCATGTATATATCGTATGATGAGGTGGCTGTCCAGTGCCCTGTGGGAAGTGGTTCATCTTTGATGTCTACTACACAACCTTCTTCTTGTAGACGTTGTTGGGCCTCCAAGTGCAGAGGTTTGTAGGACAGTAGAAAATTTCCCTCAAGTGGATGACCTAAGGTTTATCAATCTGTAGGAGGCGTAGGATGAAGATAGTCCCTCTCAAGCAACCCTGCAACCAAATAACAAAGAGTCTCTTATGTCCCCAACACACCCAATACAATGGTAAATTGTATAGGTGCACTAGTTCAGCGAAGAGATGGTGATACAAGTGGTATATGGATAGTAGATATGAGTATTTGTAATCTGAAATTATAAAAACAGCAAGGTAGCAAACATACATCAAGTGTTCTCAAATCTTTAAAGACTAAATCCGATAAGATTACTTCAAAGGGGAAACTCAATTCATTACAAGAGAGAAGAGGGGGAGGAGAAACATAGGATCCAACTATAATAGCAAAGCTCGCGATACATCAAGATCGTGCCAAATCAAGAACACGAGAGAGAGAGAGAGATCAAACACATAGCTACTGGTACATACCCTCAGCCCCGAGGGAGAACTACTCCCTTCGTGTCATGGAGAGCACCGGGATGATGAAGATGGCCGCCGGTGAGGGTTCCCCCCTTCGGCAGGGTGCCGGAATAGGGTCCCGATTGACTTTTGGGGGCTACAGAGGCTTCTGGCGGCGGAACTCCCGATCTATGTTGCATTCTGGAAGTTTTAGGGTATATGGAGTTATATAGGCAGAAGAAGCACGTCAGGGGAGCCATGGGGCCCCACAAGACAAGGGGCGCGCCCTAGGGGGTGGGCGCGCCCCCCACCCTCGTGGGAAGCTCCCGTATCTTCTGACATGGGGTCCAAGTCCATCAGGTGTGTTTCCTTCCAAAAATAACTTCTCCAGTTGATTTCGTTCCGTTTTGACTCCGTCTGATATTCCTTTTCTTCAAAACACTGAAATAGGCATAAAACAGCAAATCTGGGCTGGGCCTCCGGTTAATAGGTTAGTCCCGAAAATAATATAAAAGTGGATAATAAAGCCCAATATTGCCCAAAACAGTAGATAATATAGCATGGAGCAATCAAAAATTATAGATACGTTGGAGACATATCAAGCATCCCCAAGCTTAATTCCTGCTCGTCCTCGAGTAGGTAAATGATAAAAAAGATAAATTTTGATGTGGAATGCTTGTTGGCATAATTTCAATGTAATTCTTTTTAATTGTGGTATGAATATTCAGATCCATAAGATTCAAGACAAAAGTTCATATTGACTTAGAAATAATAATACTTCAAGCATACTAACTAAGCAATCATGTCTTCTCAAAATAACATGGCTAAAGAAAGCTATCCCTACTAAATCATATAGTCTGGCTATGCTCCATCTTCACCACAAAAAGTATTAAAATCATGCACAACCCTGATGACAAGCCAAGAAATTGTTTCATACTTTTGATGTTCTCAAACTTTTTCAATCTTCACGCAATACATGAGCGTGAGCCATGGACATAGCACAATAGGTGGAATAGAATGGTGGTTGTGGAGAAGACAAAAAGGGAGAAGATAGTCTCACATCAACTAGGCGTATCAATGGGCTATGGAGATGCCCATCAATAGATATCAATGTGAGTGAGTAGGGATTGCCATGCAACGGATGCACTAGAGCTATAAATGTATGAAAGCTCAACAAAAGAAACTAGTGGGTGTGCATCCAACTCGCTTGCTCACGAAGACCTAGGGCAATTTGAGGAAACCCATCATTGGAATATACAAGCCAAGTTCTATAATGAAAGATTCCCACTAGTATATGGAAGTGACAACATAGGAGACTCTCTATCATGAAGATCATGGTGCTACTTTGAAGCACAAGTGTGGTAAAAGGATAGTAGCATTGTCCCTTTTATTTATTTATTTTTTATTTGGCCTTTTTTGGGACAATTCTCTATTGAATGATGATCGTCATACTTCTATTTATTTACAACTCAATGATACAACTCGATACTAGAACAAAGTATGACTCTATATGGATGCCTCCAGCGGTGTACCGGGATATGCAATGAATCAAGAGTGACAAGTATGAAAGAATTATGAACGGTGGCTTTGCCACAAATACTATGTCAACTACATGATCATGCTAAGCAATATGACAATGATGAATGTGTCATGATAAACTGGATGGTGGAAAGTTGCATGGCAATATATCTCGGAATGGCTATGGAAATGCCATAATAGGTAGATATGGTGGCTGTTTTGAGGAAGGTATATGGTGGGTGTATGGTACCGGCGAAAGTTGCGCGGTACTAGAGAGGCTAGCAAAGGTGGAAGGGTGAGAGTGCGTATAATCCATGGACTCAACATTAGTCATAAAGAACTCACATACTTATTGCAAAGATCTATTATTATTGAAACAAAGTACTGCGCGCATGCTCCTAGGGGGATAGATTGGTTGGAAAATACCATCGCTCGTCCCCGACCGCCACTCATAAGGAAGACAATCAATAAATAAATCATGCTCCGACTTCATCACATAACGGTTCACCATACGTGTATGCTACAGGAATCACAAACTTCAACATAAGTATTTCTCAAATTCATAACCACTCAACTAGCATGACTCTAATATCACCATCTCCATATCTCAAAACAATTATCAAGTATCAAACTTCTCATAGTATTCAACACATTCATAAGAGAATTTTATTATTCTTGAATACCTAGCATATTAGGATTTTAAGCAAATTACCATGCTATTTAAGACTCTCAAAATAATCTAAGTGAAGCATGAGAGTTCATCTATTTCTTCAAAATAAAACTACAACCATGCTCTAAAAGATATAAGTGAAGCACTAGAGCAAATGACAAACTACTCCGAAAGATATAAGTGAAGATCAATGAGTAGTCGAATAATTATGCAACTATGTGAAGACTCTCTAAAATTTAATAATTTCAGATATTGGTACTCTATTCAAACAGCGAGCAAAGCAAAATAAAATGACATCTAAGAATAGCAAACATCATGTGAAGAAGCAAAAACTTAGGATCAACCGATACTAACCGATAATTGTTGAAAAAGAAAGGTGGGATGCCAACCAGGGCATCCCCAAGCTTAGATGCTTGAGACTTCTTGAAATATTATCTTGAGACGCCTTGGGCATCCCCAAGCTTGAGCTTTTGTGTCTCCTTAATTCCTCTCATATCACGGTCTCCCTAAATCTCAAAAGCTTCATCCACACAGAACTCAATAAGGACTCGTGAGATAAGTTAGTATAAACCATTGCCAAAACCTTATCATACTCTACTTTAGCAAATCACTAAAATTATTATTCAACATTTCATACTAAATGCCTCTGCATATTTAATAGTCCTATCCTCAAATAGAATCATTAAAGAAGCAAACATATGCAAACAATGCAAGCATAACAGAAATCTGCCTAAACAGGATAGTCTGTAAAGAATGCTGCAACATCCATACTTCCCTAACTCCAAAAATTATGAAATAAAATTTCCACTGTATTAAATTTATCAGAGCTTAATATACAAAAGGTTTCAACATTGTATCACATTCTGACTTTTCTAGGGAATTACTGCAATAGCGGTAAACTTTCTGTTTTCAAACAGCAACATATATACTTGTAACATAGGCATAGTAAAGGCTATCAATGCCACTTTTATTGAAATAAAAGATGAAAAACATTTTTCAAAATAACATCAAGCAAATCCTAACAAAATAAATTGACGCTCCAAGCAAAACACATATCATGTGGCGAATAAAAATATAGCTCCAAGTAAAGATACCAATGAACAAAGACGAAGGAGGGGATGCCTTTCGGGGCATCCCCAAGCTTAGGCTCTTGGTTGTCCTTGAATATTACCTTGGGGTGCCTTGGGCATCCCCAAGCTTAGGCTCTTGACACTCATTATCCCATAGTCCATCGAATCCTTACCCAAAACTTGAAAACTTCACAACAGAAAACTCGTAAGCTCTGTTAGTATAAGAAAATAAATCACCACTTCAAGGTACTGTAATGAACTCATTATTTATTTATATTTGTGTTAAACCTACTGTATTCCAACTTATCTATGGTTTATAAAAAAATTTACTAGCCATAGATTCATCAAAATAAGCAAACAACACACGAAAAACAGAATCTGTCAAAAACAGAACAGTCTGTAGTAATCTGAATCAAACGTATACTTATGGAACTCATAAAATTATCAAATAAATTTATGTACCTGAGTAATTTATCTATTAATAATCTGAAAAAAGAATTAACTAAATATCACTCTCCAAATAAAAATGACAGCAATTCTCGTGAGCGCTAAAGTTTCTGTTTTTTGACAGCATGATCAACAAGACTTTCACCCAAGTCTTCCCAAAGGTTCTACTTGCCAAAAACACTAATTAAAAGCATAAAACCACATCTAAACAGAGGCTATATGAATTATTTATTACTAAACAGGAACAAAAAGCAAGGAATAAAAATAAAGTGGGGTTGCCTCCCAACAAGCGCTATCGTTTAATGCCCCTAGCTAGGCATGATGATTTCAATGATGGTCACATAAAGGATAAGAATTGAAACATAAAGAGAGCATCATGAATAATATGACTAGCACATTTAAATCTAACCCACTTCCTATGCACAGGGATTTTGCGAGCAAACAACTTATAGGAACGAGAATCAACTTGCATAGGAAAGCAAAACAAGCATAACTTCAAGATTTTAAGCACATACAGAGGAAACTTGATATTATTGCAATTCCTACAACCATGTGTTCCTCCCTCATAATAATTTTCAGTAGAATCATGAATAAATTCAACAATATAACCAGCACCTAAAGCATTCTTTTCATGATCTACAAGCATAGAAATTTTATTACTCTCCACACAAGCAAAAAAATTCTCATGAATAATAGTGGGAGTATCATAAGAGACTTGAATACTATAAATTGTTTCCAAATTAAAAGAGTAATGTTCAGAGAAGGGGTAATCATAATCATGGTAAGTTTTATAAATATAATCACTACTTTTTATAGCATATGTATCATCACAATAATTATCATAAGTAGGAGGCATGCTATCATCATTATAAACATGCATATCAAAAGTTGGGAGACTAAAAATGTCATCATTATTAAACATAGCATCCCCAAGCTTGGGACAAACATTAATTGCAGAAAATATATTCTAAAATATGTCATCCTTATCAAACATAGCTTCCCCAAGATTGGGCCTTTTCGTATCATAAGCATAATCACTCTCATCATTAATAGTATGGATAGCACCAATAGTATACCAAACATTATTATCATATTCTTCCAAGCAAGTACCAAAATGATTTTCAAGATCATAAGAAGTATCATTATCTTCCCAATCATAATCATCACAACAAGCAATAGGAATAACAAGATCATCAAAAAGTGTATCATCTTCATTTTCATGAGGCACAACAATAATAGGAGCAACTTTATTTGGGAAAGATACCTTTTTACCTCTCTTCCTTTTTCTTTTCTTCCTCTTCACCACATCACATGGGGGTTCAATCCTCTTTTTGGAGCTCCTTATTAATGAGATTGGTTGAATAAAAGGATCCTCCTCGTTACCTAATTCATCATAAGAAATAATAGGAGGATTGGGAAGTCTCTTCCCTTTCATTAGTATTCTCTTCATCCTCTATTTGTTTTCTTTTGTTTATGTAATTGGAAATATAAGGATTTTCAATGCAATTCAACGCACAATACATATAAACCTTCTCTAGATCAATATCAAGGAATTTCTCAAGGTTATATTCTGGAATATGCTTAGTTTGACGTTTCAATTCTACATAACCCAAAAGCAAACTTAGTTCATTATAGTGCGCAAGGGAAATCAAGTCATCACAATTTTTGGACACGATTCGGTCATGAAACAATTTGCATTTGATATTTAAATGACCATGTTCATTACAAAATTCACAAGTACGGTAAAGATATTTTAAATTTTCAGCACTCTCATCAAGACTTTCTTGCAACAATTTAGTTTCTAAACACTTATGCCTGTTGTAATATCTATCTTCCCTATTTGGTGTGTACTTGCAAACCCAATCTACTCTGCAAAAATTGACATGTTTATAGGAGGCATTTTCATCATAACTAGTGCAATCATCATTAGCACCATGGATATTCAAAGAATTCGTACTAACAACATTGCAATCATGCTCATCATTCAAAGATTTAGTGCCAAACATTTTATAGATTTCTTCTTCTAGCACTTGAGCACAATTATCCTTTACTACTCACGAAAGATATTAGAAAGATGAAGCATATGAGACAAACTTAATTCCATTTTTTGTAGTTTTCTTTTATAAACTAAACTAGTGATAAAACAAGAAACTAAAAGACTCGATTGTAAGATCTAAAGATATACCTTCAAGCGCTAACCTCCCCGGCAACGGCGCCAGAAAAGTGCTTGATGTCTACTACACAACCTTCTTCTTGTAGACATTATTGGGCCTCCAAGTGCAGATGTTTGTAGGACAGTAGCAAATTTCCCTCAAGTGGATGACCTAAGGTTTATCAATCCGTAGGAGGTGTAGGATGAAGATGGTCTATCTCAAGCAACCCTGCAACCAAATAACAAAGAGTCTCTTGTGTCCCCAACACACCCAATACAATGGTAAATTGTATAGGTGCACTAGTTCAGCGAAGAGATGGTGATACAAGTGGTATATGGATAGTAGATATGAGTATTTGTAATCTGAAATTATAAAAACAGCAAGGTAGCAAGTGATAAAAGTGAGCGTAAATGGTATTGCAATGATGATAAACAAGGCCTAGGGTTCATACTTTCGCTAGTGTAAGTTCCCTCAACAATACTAACATAATTGGATCACATAACTATCCCTCAACATGCAACAAAGAGTCACTCCAAAGTCACTAATAGCGGAGAACGAACGAAGAGATTATGGTAGGGTACGAAACCACCTCAAAGTTATTCTTTCCAATCAATCCGTTGGGCTATTCCTATAAGTGTCACAAACAGCCCTAGAGTTCGTACTAGAATAACACCTTAAGACACAAATCAACCAAAACCCTAATGTCACCTAGATACTCCATTGTCACCTCAAGTATCCGTGGGTATGATTATACGATATGCGTCACACAATCTCAGATTCATCTATTCAACCAACACAAAGGACCTCAAAGAGTGCCCCAAAGTTTCTACCAGAGAATCACGACGAAAACGTGTGCCAACCCCTATGCATAGGTACATGGGCGGAACTCGCAAGTTGATCACCAAAACATACATCAAGTGAATCACGTGGTATCCCATTGTCACCACAGATAAGCACGACAAGACATACATCAAGTGTTCTCAAATCTTTAAAGACTCAATCCAATAAGATTACTTCAAAGGGGAAACTCAATTCATTACAAGAGAGAAGAGGGGAGGAGAAACATAGGATCCAACTATAATAGCAAAGCTCGCGATACATCAAGATCGTGCCATATCAAGAACACGAGAGAGAGAGAGAGAGAGATCAAACACATAGCTACTGGTACATACCCTCGGCCCCGAGGGAGAACTACTCCCTCATTGTCATGGAGAGCGCCGGGATGATGAAGATGGCCGCCGGTGAGGGTCCCTCACTCCGGCAGGGTGCCGGAACAGGGTCCCGATTGACTTTTGGTGGTTACGGAGGCTTCTGGCGGCAGAACTCCCGATCTATGTTGCGTTCTGGAAGTTTTAGGGTATATGGAGTTATATAGGCAGAAGAAGCACATCAGGGGAGCCACGGGAGCCCCACGAGACAGGGGGGCGCGCCCTAGGGGGGTGGGCGCGCTCCCCACCCTCGTGGGCAGCTCCCGTATCTTCTGACATAGGGTCCAAGTCCATCAGGTGTGTTTCCTTCCAAAAATAACTTCTCTAGTTGATTTCGTTCCGTTTCGACTCGGTCTGATATTCCTTTTCTTCAAAACACTGAAATAGGCATAAAACAACAAATCTGGGCTGGGCCTCCCGTTAATAGGTTAGTCCCAAAAATAATATAAAAGTGGATAATAAAGCCCAATATTGCCCAAAACAGTAGATAATATAGCATGGAGCAATCAAAAATTATAGATACGTTGGAGACGTATCAAGCATCCCCAAGCTTAATTCCTGCTCGTCCTCGAGTAGGTAAATGATAAAAAAGATAAATTTTTATGTGGAATGCTTGTTGGCATAATTTCAATGTAATTCTTCTTAATTGTGGTATGAATATTCAGATCCATAAGATTCAAGACAAAAGTTCATATTGACTTATAAATAATAATACTTCAAGCATACTAACTAAGCAATCATGTCTTCTCAAAATAACATGGCTAAAGAAATCTAACCCTACTAAATCATATAGTCTGGCTATGCTCCATCTTCACCACACAAAGTATTTAAATCATGCACAACCCCGATGATAAGCCAAGCAATTGTTTCATACTTTTGATGTTCTCAAACTTTTTCAATCTTCACGCAATACATGAGCGTGAGCCATGGACATAACACTATAGGTGGAATAGAAGGTGGTTGTGGAGAAGACAAAAAGGGAGAAGATAGTCTCACATCAACTAGGCGTATCAACGGGCTATGGAGATGCCCATCAATAGATATCAATGTGAGTGAGTAGGGATTGCCATGCAACGGATGCACTAGAGCTATAAATGTATGAAAGCTCAACAAAAGAAACTAGTGGGTGTGCATCCAACTCGCTTGCTCATGAAGACCTAGGGCATTTTGAGGAAGCCCATCATTGGAATATATAAGCCAAGTTCTATAATGAAAGATTCCCACTAGTATATGAAAGTGACAACATAGGAGACTCTCTATCATGAAGATCATGGTGCTACTTTGAAGCACAAGTGTGGTAAAAGGATAGTAGCATTGTCCCTTTTATTTTTATTTTTTTATTTGGCCTTTTTTTGGGACAATTCTCTATTGAATGATGATCGTCATACTTCTATTTATTTACAACTCAATGATACAACTCGATACTAGAACAAAGTATGACTCTATATGGATGCCTCCGGCGGTGTACCGGGATATGCAATGAATCAAGAGTGACAAGTATGAAAGAATTATGAACGGTGGCTTTGCCACAAATACTATGTCAACTACATGATCATGCTAAGCAATATGACAATGATGAATGTGTCATGATAAACTGGATGGTGGAAAGTTGCATGGCAATATATCTCGGAATGGCTATGGAAATGCCATAATATATATGGTGGCTGTTTTGAGGAAGGTATATGGTGGGTGTATGGTACCGGTGAAAGTTGCGCGGAACTAGAGAGGCTAGCAAAGGTGGAAGGGTGAGAGTGCGTATAATCCATGGACTCAACATTAGTCATAAAGAACTCACATACTTATTGCAAAGATCTATTAGTTATTGAAACAAAGTACTACGTGCATGATCCTAGGGGGATAGATTGGTAGGAAAAGACCATCGCTCGTCCCCGACCGCCACTCATAAGGAAGACAATCAATAAATAAATCATGCTCCGACTTCATCACATAACGGTTCACCATACGTGCTTGCTACGGGAATCACAAACTTCAACACAATTATTTCTCAAATTCATAACCACTCAACTAGCATGACTCTAATATCACCATCTCCATATCTCAAAACAATTATCAAGTATCAAACTTCTCATAGTATTCAACACACTCATAAGAGAATTTTATTATTCTTGAATACCTAGCATATTAGGATTTTAAGCAAATTACCATGCTATTTAAGACTCTCAAAATAATCTAAGTGAATCATGAGAGTTCATATATTTCTTCAAAATAAAACTACAACCATGCTTTAAAAGATATAAGTGAAGCACTAGAGCAAATGACAAACTACCCCGAAAGATATAAGTGAAGATCAATGAGTAGTCGAATAATTATGCAACTATGTGAAGACTCTCTAACATTTTAAATTTCAGATCTTTGTACTCTATTCAAACAGCAATATAAGAAAAATAAAGTGACATCTAAGAATAGCAACATCATGTGAACAAGCAAAAACTTAGGATCAACCGATACTAACCGATAATTGTTGAAGAAGAAAGGTGGGATGCCAACCGGGTCATCCCCAAGCTTAGATGCTTGAGACTTCTTGAAATATTATCTTGGGATGCCTTGGGCATCCCCAAGCTTGAGCCTTTGTGTCTCCTTAATTCCTCTCATATCACGATCTCCCTAAATCTCAAAAGCTTCATCCACACAAAACTCAAAAACGACTCGTGAGATAAGTTAGTATAAACCATTGCCAAAACCTTATCATACTCTACTGTAGCAAATCACTAAAATTATTATTCAACATTGAATACTAAATGCCTCTGCATATTTAATAGTCCCATCCTCAAATAGAATCATTAAATAAGCAAACATATGCAAACAATGCAAACATAACAGCAATCTGCCTAAACAGGATAGTCTGTAAAGAATGCTGCAACATCCATACTTCCCTAACTCCAAAAACTATGAATTAAAATTCCCACTGTATTAAATTTATCAGATCTTAATATGCAAAAGGTTTCAACATTTTATCACATTCTGACTTTTCTAGGGAGTTATTGCAACAGCGGTAAACTTTCTGTTTTCAAACAGCAACATGTATACTTGTAACATAGGCATAGTAAAGGCTATCAATGCCACTTTTATTGAAATAAAAGATGCAAAAGATTGTTATAAATAACATAAAGCAAATCCTAACAAAATAAATGGACGCTCCAAGCAAAACACATATCATGTGGCGAATAAAAATATAGCTCCAAGTAAAGTTACCGATGAACGAAGACGAAGGAGGGGATGCCTTCTGGGGCATCCCCAAGATTAGGCTCTTGGTTGTCCTTGAATATTACCTTGGTGTGCCTTGGGCATCCCCAAGCTTAGGCTCTTGCCACTACTTATTCCATAGTCCATCGAATCCTTACCCATAACTTGAAAACTTCACAACACAAAACTTAACAGAAAACTCGTAAGCTCCGTTAGTATAAGAAAATAAATCACCACTTCAAGGTACTGGAATGAACTCATTCTTTATTTATATTGGTGTTAAACCTAATGTATTCCAACTTATCTATGGTTTATAAACTATTTTACTAGCCATAGATTCATCAAAATAAGCAAACAACACACGAAAAACAGAATCTGTCAAAAACAGAATAGTCTGTAGTAATCTGAATCAAACGTATACTTCTGGAACTCATAAAATTCTCAAATAAATTGCTGGACCTGAGTAATTTATCTATTAATCATCTGAAAAATTAATTAACTAAATATCACTCTCCAAATAAAAATGACAGCAATTCTCGTGAGCGCTAAAGTTTCTGTTTTTGACAGCATGATCAACAAGACTTTCACCCAAGTCTTCCCAAAGGTTCTACTTGGTACAAACACTAATTAAAAGCATAAAACCACATCTAAACAGAGGATAGATGAATTATTTATTACTAAACAGGAACAAAAATCAAGGAATAAAAATAAAGTTGGGTTGCCTCCCAACAAGCGCTATCGTTTAATGCCCCTAGCTAGGCATGATGATTTCAATGATGCTCACATAAAGGATAAGAATTGAAACATAAAGAGAGCATAATGAAGAATATTAATAGCACATTTAAGTCTAACCCACTTCCTATGCATAGGTATTTTGCGAGCAAACAACTTATGGGAACGAGAATCAACTTGCATAGGAAAGCAAAACAAGCATAACTTCAAGATTTTAAGCACATAGAGAGGAAACTTGATATTATTGCAATTCCTACAAGCATATGTTCCTCCCTCATAATAATTTTCAGTAGCATCATGAATGAATTCAACAATATAACCAGCACCTCAAGCATTCTTTTCATGATCTACAAGCATAGAAATTTTATTACTCTCCACACAAGCAAAAATTTTCTCATGAATAATAGTGGGAGTATCATAAGAGACTTGAATACTATAAATTGTTTCCAAATTAAAAGAGTAATGTTCAGAGAAGGGTTAATCATAATCATGGTAAGTTTTATAAATATAATCACTACTTTTTATAGCATATGTGTCATCACAATAATTATCATAAGTAGGAGGCATGCTATCATCATTATAAACTTGCATATCAAAAGTTGGGAGACTAAAAATATCATCATTATTAAACATAGCATCCCCAAGATTGGGACAAACATTAATTGCAGAAAATATATTCTCAAATATGTCATCGTTATCAAATATAGCTTCCCCAAGCTTGGGCCTTTTCGTATCATAAGCAGAATCACTCTCATCATTAATAGTATGAATAGCACCAATAGTATAGCAAACATTATTATCATATTCTTCCAAGCAAGTACCAAAAAGATTTTTCAAGATCATAAGAAGTATCATTATCTTACCAATCATAATCATCACAACAAGCAATAGGCATAACGAGATCATCATAAAGTGTATCATCTTCATTTTCATGAGGCACATCAATAATAGGAGCAACTTTATTTGGGAGAGATACCTATTTACCTCTCTTCCTTTTTATTTTCTTCCTCTTCACCACATCATGTGGGGGTTCAATCCTCTTTTTGGAGCTCCTTATTAATGAGATTGGTTGAATAAAAGGCTCCTCCTCATTACCTGATTCATCATAAGAAATAATAGGAGGATATTGGGAAGTCTCTTCCCTTTCATTAGTATTCTCTTCATCCTCTATTTGTTTTCTTTTCTTTATGTAATTGGCAATATAAGGATTTTCAATGCAATTCACCGCACAATACATATAAACCTTCTCTAGATAAATATCAAGGAATTTCTCAAGGTTATATTCTGGAATATGCTTAGTTTGACGTTTCAATTCTTCATAACCCAAACGCAAACTTAGTTCATTATAATGCGCAAGGGAAATCAAGTCATCACAATTTTTGGACACGATTAGGTCATGAAACAATTTGCATTTGATATTTAAATGACCATGTTCATTACAAAGTTCACAAGTACGGTAAAGATATTTTAAATTTTCAGCACTCTCATCAAGACTTTCTTGCAAAAATTTAGTTTCTAAACACTTATGCCTGTTGTAATATCTATCTTCCCTATTTGGTGTGTACTTGCAAACCCAATCTACTCTGCAAAAATTGACATGTTTATAGGAGCCATTTTCATCATAACTAGTGCAATCATCATTAGTATCATGGATATTCAAAGAATTCGTACTAACAACATTGCAATCATGCTCATCATTCAAAGATTTAGTGCCAACCATTTTATAGATTTCTTCTTCTAGCACTTGAGCACAATTATCCTTTCCATCATACTCACGAACTAGTTTTCTTTTATAAAGGTGAAGCGTATGAGACAAACTTAATTCCATTTTTTGTAGTTTTCTTTTATAAACTAAACTAGTGATAAAACAAGAAACTAAAAGACTCGATTGCAAGATCTAAAGATATACATTCAAGCGCTAACATCCCCGGCAACGGCGCCAGAAAAGAGCTTGATGTCTACTACACAACCTTCTTCTTGTAGACGTTGTTGGGCCTCCAAGTGCAGAGGTTTCTAGGACAGTAGCAAATTTCCCTCAAGTGGATGACCTAAGGTTTATCAATCTGTAGGAGGCGTAGGATGAAGATGGTCTCTCACAAGCAACCCTGCAACCAAATAACAAAGAGTCTCTTGTGTCCCCAACACACCCAATACAATGGTAAATTGTATAGGTGCACTAGTTCGGTGAAGAGATGGTGATACAAGTGGTATATGGATAGTAGATATGAGTATTTGTAATCTGAAATTATAAAAACAGCAAGGTAGCAAATGATGAATTTGAGCGGAAACGGTATTGCAATGATGATAAACAAGGCCTAGGGTTCATACTTTCGCTAGTGTAAGTTCCCTGAACAATACTAACATAATTGGATCACATAACTATCCCGCAACATGCAATAAAGAGTCACTCCAAAGTCACTAATAGCGGAGAACGAACGAAGAGATTATGGTAGGGTACGAAACCACCTCAAAGTTATTCTTTCCAAGCAATCCGTTGGGCTATTCCTATAAGTGTCACAAACAACCCTAGAGTTCGTACTAGAATAACACCTTAAGACACAAATCAACCAAAACCCTAATGTCACCTAGATACTCCATTGTCACCTCAAGTATCCGTGGGTACGATTATACGATATGCGTCACACAATCTCAGATTCATCTATTCAACCAACACAAAGGACCTCAAAGAGTGCCCCAAAGTTTCTACCGGAGAATCACGACGAAAACGTGTGCCAACCCCTATGCATAGGTTCATGGGCGGAACCCGGAAGTTGATCACCAAAACATACATCAAGTGAATCACGTGGTATCCCATTGTCACCACAAATACGCACGGCAAGACATACATCAAGTGTTCTCAAATCTTTAAAGACTTAATCCGATAAGATTACTTCAAAGGGGAAACTCAATTCATTACAATAGAGAAGAGGGGGAGGAGAAACATAGGATCCAACTATAATAGCAAAGCTCGCGATACATCAAGATTGTGCCAAATCAAGAACACGAGAGGGAGAGAGATCAAACACATAGCTACTGGTACATACCCTCAGCCCCAAGGGGGAACTACTCCCTCCTCGTCATGGAGAGCACCGGGATGATGAAGATGGCCGCCGGTGAGGGTTTCCCCCTCCGGCAGGGTGCTGGAACAGGGTCCCGATTGACTTTTGGTGGCTACAGAGGCTTCTGGCGGTAGAACTCCCGATCTATGTTGCGTTCTGGAAGTTTAGGGTATATGGAGTTATATAGGCAGAAGAAGCACGTTAGGGGAGCCATGGGGGCCCCACGAGATAGGGGGCGCGCCCTAGGGGGTGGGCGTGCCCCCCACCCTCGTGGGCAGCTCCTGTATCTTCTGACGTGGGGTCCAAGTCCATCAGGTGTGTTTCCTTCCAAAAATAACTTCTCCAGTTGATTTCGTTCCGTTTCGACTCTGTCTGATATTCCTTTTCTTCAAAACACTGAAATAGGCATAAAACAGCATATCTGGGCTGGGCCTCCGGTTAATAGGTTAATCCCAAAAATAATATAAAAGTGGATAATAAAGCCCAATATTGCGCAAAACAGTAGATAATATAGCATGGAGCAATCAAAATTATAGATACGTTGGAGACGTATCAATCATCGTCTCCCGCATCGTCGTCCATACCGTCGATGTCTTTGGAGTCAAAGTCGAGCATGTCGGTTAAGTCATCGATAGTGGCTACTAAGTGGGTGGTGGGCGGGCCGCGAATTTCTTCGTCGTCCGCATCCCAATCCTGCCGGACATAGTTCGGCCAGGATCCTCCTGACAAGGAGAGAGACCTTAACGAGTTCAGTATGTCGCCAAAGGGCGAGTGCTGAAAAATATCCATGGAGGTAAACTCCATGATCGGAGCCCAATCGGATTCGCTAGGAATGGGCGCAGGCGGTTCGGAGTCCGTGACCGGAGAGAGATCCGGCAGTTTGACAACACGGCTCTCGTGCAGAGTAAGGTTGATGTTCGGCTCGATCGCCGATGAGGGTAAGGCCTCCGTCGCGGGGTCCATCCACTCGTCCATGGACGGCGCAACTGGCTCCGGATTGAGGATCTGAGCAGCTGCCGGTGCGATCTCCTGAACACTGTCTGATGGTAGAGCTAAATCGTACTCATCATGACCGCGTGACGCACAAGGCAGAGGCTCGAATCCGCCGAAGATCAAGTCTCCATGGACATCGGCCGTGTAGTTTAAGCTTCCAAACCTGACCTGATGGCCAGGGGCGTAGCTTTCCATCTGCTGTAGATGGCCAAGCGAATTGGCCAGCAGTGTAAAGCCACCAAATACAAAAATCTGTCTGGGGAAAAAAGTCTCACCCTGGACTACATCGCTATCAATGATAATAGGAGCCATCAAGCCTAACGGCAACGACACAGAGGAACTCTCAATGAAAGCACCAATGTCGGTGTCAAAACCGGCGGATCTCAGGTAGGGGGTCCCGAACTGTGCGTCTAGGCAGATGGTAACAAGAGGCAGGGGACACGAAGTTTTACCCAGGTTCGGGCCCTCTTGATGGAGGTAAAACCCTACGTCCTACTTGATTAATATTAATGATATGGGTAGTACAAGAGTAGATCTACCACGAGATCAGAGAGGCCAAACCCTAGAAGCTAGCCTACGGTATGATTGTGTGTTGTCCTATGGACTAAAACCCTCCGGTTTATATAGACACCGGAGAGGGCTAGGGTTACACAAGGTCGGTTACAAAGGAGGAGATATTCATATCCGTATTGCCTAGCTTGCCTTCCACGCCAAGTAGAGTCCCATCCGGGCACGAGACGAAGTCTTCAATCTTGTATCTTCATAGTCTAACAGTCCGGCCAAAGATTATAGTCCGGCTGTCCGGAGACCCCCTAATCCAAGACTCCCTCACACAGGCCTTGGAGGAGGCGTGCCTGTCCAACTTGGCTGAGCACACTCGACTGGAGAACCTCCAGCGCACACTCGACGAGCGTGCTCGGCAGCGTATCCTCGAGTCCAGTCGACGCCAACTTTTTTCGCCTCTGACTCAAGTATTCCGAACTCCGGTCCAGAATCTCGCAGCTGTGGCCCAAATAGCGGAGTCAATTCAACCTTCCCAGTCAGAAGCTGGTCGAGGTTTGGTGTAGATCCGGGCTTTGCTCCGAGCAGCGGGAGAGCAGAATACAACAGTATCTTAGTCGCGGAATAAGATCCATAGGAGATATGTGGTTGCAGACACAGTCCAGTCGGCTCACAGCCTGAGATCGCCCCCGAGGCGTGAGGGACGTGGGGACCGGCGAGATCAGTACAGAAACCGCGAGCAGTATGATCACCGACTCAATCATGATGATCATCGTCGAGTGCCCACGCCTCCCCCAAGGAGTGGGTCGTACGTGCCTCGACAACATGATGACAGACGTCCTCACAGTGGTGGGCGAAGGATTCCAGTGGACCCAGGGATCCGGGCTTTGATGCGAGATCTATTCTCGTTCAGGGTCTGGTCGACAGAAATAGAGCTCACAGAGAAGGCCACGACAGAGAATTTCCAACTAGCAGCAGAGTGCATGTCTCAGGTCCAGAGTGCTTCAGCAGAGCCATCAGGGCTGCGGTGATTCCTCCCAACTTTAGGTTGGCGACTGGTGTCGGTAAGTTCAGTAGTGAGTCCAAGCCTGACACTTGGCTTGAGGATTACCGAGTGGCTGTACAGATTGGTGGTGGCAATGATGAAGTTGCCATGAAGCATCTCCCTTTGATGTTAGAGGGCTCGGCCAGAGCATGGCTGAATCAGTTAGCGCCTAGTAGTATTTATACTTGGGAAGATCTTTCCCGAGTATTTGTCAGAACATTTGAAGGTACCTGCAAACGGCCAGTAGGGCTGACAGAATTACAGTGTTGCATTCAGAAACCGAATGAAACTCTGAGAGATTATATTCAGAGATGGATCACATTACACCATACAGTGGAGAATGTGTCGGATCACCAAGAAATTTGTGCCTTCAAAGAAGGCGTTAAGTATCGGGAATTTAATCTGAAATTCGGTCGGAGAAGAGATATGACTCTGACTCGGATGATGGAGATTGCCACCAAATACGCCAATGGTGAAGAGGAAGACCGACTCTGGAGTGGCAAGCACAAAATAGTCGCCCACGAAACCGGAGGAGGGAACTCCAGTCGGAAGCAGAAGCGTAAAGCCGAGCCGGCGGCTCCTGGAGAAACCTTAGTCGTGACTCAAGGAAAGTTCAACGGGAAACCCAAAGGACCGTGGAACCCCAAGAAAGTAAAAGATCGAGATGGAAATGATGTGCTAGATTTACCATGCCACATTCACACAAAGAAAGATGTAGAGGGTAATTTCATTTACCCGAAGAATACCACTCAACAGTGTCGACTCCACTCTGATGATTTTCGCTGATGTTGAGAGTAAGAGTTGACTGAAAGTCATTAACAGAGAAGTGAACATGGTCGCTCCGGTGACACCCAGTTATTTGAACTGGTCTCAGAATGCCATTACATTCGACCAGTCCAATCACCCAGCGCACATAGACACCTTGGGAGGCAAGCGCTGGTGGTTGACCTAGTAGTCGAAGGCACTCGATTGACTAAGGTTCTGATGGATGGTGGCAGTGGTCTGAATATACTGTATGCAGAAACGTTGAAAGGAATGGGCATTCCAATGTCGAGACTCAGTGAAAGCAATATGAGTTTCCATGGAGTTATTCCTGGCAAGAAGGTTGCGTTACTCGGCCAGATCGCCCTTGATGTAGTTTTTGGTGATTCCAAGAATTACCGCAAAGAAAAGTTGACATTTGAAGTTGTGGATTTCCAGAGCGCTTATCATGCTATTCTGGGCAGGCCATCTTATGCACGTTTTATGGCTCGGCCATGTTACGTGTACCTCAAATTGAAGATGCCTGGTCCTAAAGGGGTGATCACTATCACTGGCAATCGAAAGAAGGCAGAAGAGTGCTTCCAGAAGAGCTCAAAGATCGCCGATGCACAGATGGCAGTAGTGGAATTGCAGGAGTATCAAAAAATTGCAGATCCGAGTGATCTGTTGCGAGCTAAGAAGCCTGCCACAGATTCAACATTCCAGTCGTCTAGTGAAACGAAGCCGATTCATATTCACCCAACAGATCCCAATGCTGCTCCGACTCACATTTCAACAACACTCAACTCCAAATAGGAAGAAGCGCTCATCCAGTTCCCCCATGAGAACTGGGACATCTTTGCATGGAAACCTTCTGACATGTCAGGTGTTCCCAGGGGACTGGCTGAGCATCGTTTGCGAGTCGACCCAAAAGTGAAACCAGTCAAAGAACATCTTCGACGGTCCGCCGTACAGAAGAGAAAGGCAATCGATGAAGAAGTGGCTCGGCTTCTAGCAGCTGAGTCTATCTGAGAGATTTATCACTCCGAGTGGTTAGTTAATGTTGTCATGGTCCCAAAGAAGGACGACTCATTTCGCATGTGCATTGACTTCAAACATATCAATCGGGTCTTCCCGAAAGATCACTTTCCTCTCCCTCGCATTGACCAAAAAGTCGACTCGACTGCGGGGTGAGAGCGTTTGTCCTTTTTGGACGCTTATTCCGGGTATCATCAGATCCATCTGTACGGACCCGATGAGATAAAAACAGCTTTCATCACCCCATTTGGGTGCTTCTATTATGTCACTATGCCATTCGGCTTGAAGAATGCTGGAGCCACATTCATGCTGATGATTCAGAAGTGTTTACTCACTCAGATCAGTCGGAATGTGGAAGCATACATGGATGACATTGTGGTCAAGTCACATAAAGGTTCCGACCTACTGGCTGACCTTGCCGAAACCTTTGCCAACCTCAGAAGGTATGATATCAAGCTTAATCCATCAAATTGCACGTTTGGAGTTCCAGGCAGAAAATTACTTGGTTTTCTCGTTTCCGAACGAGGGATCGACGCTAACCTAGAGAAAGTGGGTGCCATACTCCGGATGAAACGCCTTGTGCGTGTGCATGATGTCCAGAAGCTTACTGGTTGTTTGGCCGCCCTAAGTCGATTCATTTCTCGCCTCGGTGAAAAGGCATTGCCTCTTTACCGACTGATGAAGAAGTCAGATAAGTTCAAGTGGACACCTGAAGCTGATGCAGCATTTGTAGAGCTTAAAGCCCTGCTTTCCACCCAGCCGGTGCTTGCTGCTCCAATCAGCAAAGAGCCTTTACTGCTTTACATTGCAACCACTGGACAAGTCGTTAGTACAGTACTTACGGTCGAGCGGGAAGAAGAAGGAAAAGCTTACAAATTCAGCACCCAGTATACTATGTCTCTGAAGTTTTGACTCCATCAAAGCAAAGATATACACATTATCAGAAGCTTGTTTATGGGATTTATATGACCATGAAGAAGGTTGCACATTACTTCTCTGACCACTCCATTACAGTCATCAGCGACGCTCCATTATCAGAGATTCTGAACAACAGAGATGCAACTGGTCAAGTGGCAAAGTGGGCGATTGAACTCCTTCCCTTAGATATCAATTTCGAGGCAAATAAAGATATCAAGTCCCAAGCAATAGCAGATTTCCTCGCCGAGTGGATCGAACAGCAACTGACGACTCAAGTTCACTCGGAGCATTGGACCATGTTCTTTGATGGTTCCAAGATGTTGAATGGTTCCGGTGCTGGGGTGGTACTGGTATCCCCCCGAGGAGACAAGCTCAGATATGTCCTCCAGATTCACTTCGATTCCTCCAATAACGAAGAAGAATATGAAGCACTCTTGTATGGGTTACGTATGGCCATCTCACTCAGCGTCCGTCGCCTCATGGTCTATGGCGACTCAGATTTGGTAGTCAATCAAGTGATGAAGGAGTGGGATGTCAGAAGCCCAGCCATGACTGGCTACTGTAATGCGGTGAGAAAGTTGGAAAAGAAGTTTGAGGGGGTAGAGCTCCATCATATACCCTGACTGAAAAATCAAGCAGCCGATGATTTAGCAAAGATAGGCTCCAAGAGATAAGCCATTCCCACTAATGTGTTCCTGGAGCATATTCATGCACCTTCAGTTCAAGAAGATCCCTTCACTGAAGAGCCCCCACAGCCAAAGAGTGCCACCGATCCGACTGAAGTTGAGATTCCAGCCGTGGTCGACCTAATCATGGATATTTTGGTTATTACTCCCGACTGGACAGTGCCGTGCATTGCGCATATCCTTAGGAAGGAACTCCCAGAGGATGAAGAAGAGGCTCGACAGATCGTCCGTCGATCCAAAGCCTTTACTGTGATAAGAGGACAATTGTTCAGGGAAAGTGTAACCGGAGTCAACAAGAAATGCATAACCCCGAAAGAAGGTCTAGCGATCCTCAACGACATCCACTCGGGGACCTGTGGCCACCATGCGTCCTCTAGGACCATTGTGGCTAAAGCATACCGAGCTGAATTTTATTGGCCATGAGCAAATGAAATGGCGAAAGATATAGTCGACAAATGTGAAGGCTGCCAGTTTTACTCCAATATGTGCCACAAACCTGCGTCAGCCCTAAAGACCATTCCACTCGTCTGGCCCTTTGCTGTTTGGGGATTAGATATGGTTGGACCGCTAAGGACTAGTAGGAGCTGCTTCACTCACGTGCTTGTAGCAGTCGACAAGTTTACCAAGTGGATTGAAGCCAAGCCTATCAAGAATCTGGAAGCTAGTACTGTCGTCAGCTTCATCAGAGAATTGACGTTCAGATACGGAGTTCAACACAGCACCATCACTGACAATGGATCGAACTTCGATTCAGATGAGTTCAGAGCCTTCTACGCCTCCCAAGGCACACGAGTTGACTATGCTTCAGTCGCCCATCCCCAGTCGAATGGACAAGCAGAGAGAGCAAATGGCCTTATTCTCAATGGATTGAAACCCCGACTAATGCGAGACCTCAAGCATGCAGTGGGCGCCTAGGTTGATGAACTTCCATCAGTTCTTTGGGGATTGAGGACAAATCCCAATCGGTCGACTGGCCGAACTCCATTCTTCTTGGTCTATGGAGCTGAAGCTGTTCTACCGAGTGACTTGCTTCATAATGCACCACGAGTCGAGCTCTTCTCTGAAGATGAAGCAGAGCAAGCTCGGTAGGACGCAGTCGACCTCCTAGAGGAGGAAAGAGATATGGCCTTGATTCGGTCGACCATTTATCAGCAAGACTTGTGTCGATTCCACGCCAGAAATGTGAAAGGTCGAGCCTTTCAAGAGGGAGACTTGGTTCTTCGAGTGGATCAGCAGAAACGGCACAAGCTCGCTCCTGCTTGGGAAGGCCCCTTCATTGTCACCAGAGTGCTCCACAATGGAGGATACCACCTTTACAATGTCGAGCATAAGAAGGACGAGCCACGGGCTTGGAATGCGGAGTTGCTCCGCCCCTTTTACACTTAAGTACTCATTCGAATAAAATGTAATATGATTGTTGTTGCTTTTATTTGCGTCTGAAATCCCCCAGTGGGTGTCTTAGCTGCGAATCCGTTTCGCCTAAGTTTAAAAGAAAATCCTACCGAGTGGTGAGCAAGCCTCCCAGTCAGAGGCTTAGCTGCTAATCCGTTTCTCCTAAGTTTAAAAAATCCTACCGAGTGGTGAGCAACCCTCCCACTCGGGGGCTTAGCTGCAGTCCAGTACTCTCCTAAGTTTGTAAAATCCTACCGAGTGGTGAGCAAGCCTCCCACTCGGGGGCTTAGCTACAGTCCAGTACTCGCCTAAGTTTGTAAAATCCTACCGAGTGGTGAGCAAGCCTCCCACTCGGGGGCTTAGCTGCAGTCCAGTACTCGCCTAAGTTTAAAAAATCCTACCGAGTGGTGAGAAACCCTCCCACTCGGGGGCTTAGCTACAGTCCAGTACTCGCCTAAGTTTGTAAAATCCTAC
>NC_041382.1:276458262-276459045 GCF_002162155.2 Triticum dicoccoides | reverse complement strand
TACCGAATGGTGATAACCCTCCCACTCAGGGGCATAGCTGCAGTCCAGTACTCGCCTAAGTTTGTAAAATCCTACCGAGTGGTGAGCAACACTCTCACTCGGGGGCTTAGCTGTAGTCCAGTACTCACCTAAGTTTGTAAAATCCTATCGAGTGGTGAGAAACCCTCTCACTCGGAGGTTTCGCTGCAGTCCAGTACTCGCCTAAGGTTAAAAAATCCTACCGAGTGGTGAGCAACCCTCCCACTCGGGGGCTTAGCTGCAGTCCAGTACTCGCCTAAGTTTGTAAAATCCTACCGACTGGTGAGCAACCCTCTCACTCAGAGGCTTAGCTGCAGTCCAGTGCTCGCCTAAGGTTAAAAAATCCTACCCAGTGGTGAGCAACCCTCCCACTCAAGGGCTTAGCTGCAGTCCAGTGCTCGCCTAAGTTTGTAAAATCCTACCTAGTGGTGAGCAACCCTCCCACTCGGAGGCTTAGATACAGTCCAATACTCGCCTAAGGTTGAAAGTCCGTCCTTATCCGCAAGGACGACGAGGTGCAGGTCGACTACAACCTTCTCCTTCAGAACTGCGCCACAAATACAACGTGCGCTCCATCACCATCCGCAAGGAAGACGAGGTGCAGGTCGACTACAACCTTCTCCTTTAGAGCTGTGCCAAAAATACAACGTGCGCTCCATCCTTATCCGCATGGACGACGGGGTGCATGTCGACTTCAACCTTCTCCTTCGGAACTGCGCGACAAATACAACATGCGCTCCATCCCCATCCGCAAGGACGACGAGG
>NC_041382.1:276429943-276457808 GCF_002162155.2 Triticum dicoccoides | reverse complement strand
CCTTTGGAGCTGCGCCACAAATACAACATGCACTCCACCCCCATCTGCAAGGACGATGAGGTGCAGGTCGACTACAACCTTCTCCTTTGGAGCTGCGCCACAAATACAACATGCGCTCCATCCCCATCCGCAAGGACGACGAGGTGCAGGTCGACTGCAACCTTCTCCTTAGGAGCTACGCCACAAGTACAATGTACGATCCATCCCTATCTGCAAGGGCGATGAGGTGCAGGTCGACCACGACCTTCTTCTCCGAACTATGCCACAAATACAACATGCGCTCCATCCCTGTCTGTAGGGACGACAAGGCGCAGGTCGATTGAAGTCTCCACTTCAGGGCTACATCTCAAAGAGCAAATTCCGCGTGAAGGCAAATACAAGCATATTCAGAAATAAACCAAGTTCAGATAGATCCTAAAAGTTCTAGACGATAGATCAAAAGTATTCGAGCATCAAGCCTGAAGGAGTTTAACGGTTACACAATCACTCGGCATTCCGAGGCAAATAAAGGTGGAGCATAATGTTTTTCGGTCACGCGTCAGGAGAAGGACTGGCTGGGTCGCAGAAACTGTCAAGGTCTATGTTGTCTGCAATACGGGTGGTAGCTTCAAGGAAAGTGTCCATGAAGGACTGGAAAGTGTGTCGCTTGGTGTTCGCAACCTTGAGTTCTGCCAGCTTGTCTTCTTTGACGTCTTTGCAGTGCACTCGGACCAGGGACAACGCGACATCAGCGCCACGGCGAGCGGATGACTTCTTCCATTCTTGCACTCGACCGGGGATTTGTTTTAGTCGAGCCATCAGGGACTCGAGATCTTGGGACAGTTTCCGCCTGAGGCCAGAGTTCAGCATCAACCCGAGTCATCGCCGCTTTCAGGCGGGCAAGATAAGTAACCACGCTGTCCATGCGAGATTCCAACCGCATCACATTCATCGCAACATCATCCTTGACTGGACAGTTTATGGGGTCAAGACCCATCTTGACCCGCCTAGTTTCCACTTCAAAGTCTTGACAAAACTCTGCACAGTCGAGTGAATAGTGAGTCGACAATATAATTAGACTTGACAGTCAACAGAAACAAGTCAGTGAACCATCAGTACCTTCAAGGTTTAAGACCAGCTTTGCAGCAAGCTGGCCCAGATAAGACCCCAACTCGCCCTTCTTAACTTTGAGGCTCCCAAGCTCGTCAGTCAGCTTGTCGTTGTCCTTCTTCAGTCGCTCGACCTCCTGATTGGCATCAGAAACAGCAGTCTTCAGTTTGGAATTCTCTTCTTCTAGCTTGTCGACCGAAGCAAGCTTCTTGTCGGCAAGCGCAGTTTTCTCTCGCACTTCCTTCTGTGCAGCAGCAATATCCAGATCCTTCTTCTCCAAAGCCTGCTTCATTTTCTCTAAAGAAATAGCATTCTTCAGACGGGCTTGGAGTTGACGGTTTTCATTACGTACATTTGCTCGAGTAGAGTCACTCGGTTCAAAAAAACAGAAATGAAAAGTGCCAGCAATAGTAAGATAAACAGTTCATGATCGGTTACCTCCCATGGCAGCTACTTCACCGCGAGCAGTCTTGAGATTCTTTTTGGCCAGTTCCAGATCAAGGTTGAGGCTAATTTGTTGCAGGTTTAGTGTAGAGAGTTGAGCACCGAGATTTCTGCGGCCAACACATAAGACTTGTCAGTCGACTAAAATGAAAGACATCACTGCGACAGCTACTCCAAGACTACCATCGAAAAAAAGAAGAGAGGTTCAGATTCTCAGACCATAGTCGACTGCCCGTAGTCAACTATGGTCTCGGGGACTACACCCAGTGGGTGCACTTAGCGTGCCCCCACTGGGTTTAATTCCACTCGGCATGGTCCGCCTAGCGCGAGTTGTAAAAAAGAAAGTTCAGATTCTCAGACCACAGTTGACTGCCCGCGGTCAACTATGGTCTCGAGGACTACACCCAGTGGGTGCACTCAGAGTGCCCCCACTAGTTCAAAGATTCAGCTTGAGTCGACCCAAAGTGACTTATACAATTTCAAAACAGCCACACCCCAGTGGGTGATCAGACGAGAAATATGACCAACTAACCTGGACATTGGTTTGTAGAGCAGCTCCAACGTTGAAGGCCACCTGGCTGGCCTCATGCACCACTTTCATTTGCCCCATCACAAGATTTAACTGAAGAAGAGCCTCCTTGGCAGCAGTCGATGGGTCGTCCGGAGTTTGATACGCAGTAAAAAGCGATGCTGGCAGAGCAGTCGAAGCAGCTGCAGGATCTGAAGCATGGAGTTCTATTGGTGCAGCAGAAGTCTGAGCAGCTGGTCCTGATGGACAACCAGTCGACAGCGGGACAGCGAAGGTGACATTGGTTCAAGCCGGATCTGTCGATTGCTCGACTGCCGCCCCAGGCGTCACGGTCGACTGAAGAACCTGGACCTCAGGCGCTTTCCCGCCCAGTTCCTTGTCTTTCCTCCTCCCCCCCCCCCCTCAGCGCTACTTCTTCATCATCCGGGAGCACAACAATGTCCCGTGGAACTGCAATAAACAGAGAAAGTCCTATGGATAGCTGACAATCAATCCAGTCGTCCAAATAAATTCGAATCGGGCAGACTTACTGTCTTTGGAGGTAGCTGCGTCGTCGGTTTCCTCGTCAACCGGATTCTTGTCAATGTCCATGTCAGTCGCAGCTGAGGTCGGTCTGTAAAGTTTCATCATCCACTCGGTCAGAACAAAAAATTCGGTCTGAAAAAGAAAATACAGGAAGAACATTTACCCAGAAGCAACAGGAACGTCCATCTTGATTCTAGGCAAGGTCTTCCAAGCCTTCGAAGGATTGACCTTGGGCTGCTTGGTGACCTTCTCAGCCAATTCTAGAGTCAGAGACCGAGCGCGTTTTGAGATGGAGCACTCGACGCCATAGCTTTACCGCGCCTGCCCATGAGATCATGGTGTTGCTTGGATCGACGTTCTGAACGAGGCGGTGAGTCGGCTACTTCCTCCTCGCCCAACTCATCGCTCTCATCTTCAACATCGTCGGCTGGTGACTCCCACTCGCCGCTCTCCTCCGCACTGTCCTCGCCCTCTTGGTCTTGCTCCAGAGCTTGTTCACCATTGGGCATTGAATACATCTCCGTGTAAATCTACAAAACAAGGAGCCGACTGCAAGTCAATCGGAACAACAAACAGTCGAAAAACACGTCTAAAAGCTCAGTTGAAATGGCCAAACCTTGTATGGTTGGTTTCTGTCGCTGAAAGGGTTGACTCTCCTGGCGCCCCTGGGGTTGTCCTTGTTCCTGGTGATACCCCTCAGCCACTCGGCCACTGTTTTGGCCGCCACCTCCTCCGGATGAACCCGAGCGATGTCACCAGCCCCGGAGTACATCCACATGGAGTGGTCACGAGCTTGGAGTGGTTGGATGCGCCGACTGAGGAACACCTCTAGTAGATCCATGCCAGTGAAACCTTGATTGATCAACTGAACCACTCTCTCGATGAGCATGCCTGTCTCCGCCTTCTCCGCGGCAGTCACTTTCAACGAAGATGGAGTTTGAACATGATCAAAAGAGAAAGGGGGAAGTCCAGTCGACTGTCCTGGCGTCACGATGTCTTGGCAGTAGAACCAGGTCGATTGCCAGTCCCTGACCGACTTCGGAAGAGTCATCGAGGGAAAAGAACTTCTTTTCCTCTTCTGAATACTCAGACCCCCACACATCTGGATAACATGGGTTTTCTCGTTGTTCGAGTTCGCTTTCTTCACTGTTTGGGAGCGGATGGTAAAGATGTGCTTGAAAAGACCCCAGTGCGGTCGACACCCTAGGAAATTCTCGCACATGGATACGAACGCGGCAAGATACGTGATGGTGTTGGGAGTAAAATGATGGAGTTGGGCCCCAAAGAAATTCAAGAAACCTCGAAAGAAGGGGTGTGGAGGAAGCGATAAGCCGCGGTCGACATGGGTGGCGAGCAGAACGCACTCACCCGATTGTGGCTGCGGTTCCGTTTCCCCCTCTGGTAGCCGCACAGACTCGTGGACGATCAGCCCTAACTCGGCCATATCCTCCAAGTCCTCCTGTCGAAGCGAAGATCGGATCCAATCTCCCTGGATCCAACCCGACGGTAGCCCGGAGCGCGATGAAGACTCCTGATTCATCTTCCTACTTTTCGTCGCCCCCGTCGCCTTCTTCGCGCGTTCCAGCGCCGCCGTTCTCTCCTTCCCCATGGAGGCGGAGCGGTGGCATCGAGAGTGGAGAAGCTGGATGGGGTGAAGGAGCAAGAGGAAGAAGAAGGAGAATGGGCACGCACAGTGCGGACGCCTCGGTCTCGCCGCTTTTAAAGGCCCACTTCCGAGTGGCTAACGCATGGGTCTAGGCGATCCTGTCAAATCCCTCAAAGAGTCACGCACGGGATACGTGGCGAAAAAGGTGGCACAGAAATCGAAACGCCCTATCTATCCACTCCACTTACCACGGCACGTTTCGTCTGGCAAGCTCCTACCGAAATTTCGAATCCCGCGAAATCCGGGATCCTCGGCAATTGATCACGCCAAAGATTTTGCATCAAAGATGACACTCGACAAGCGACGTTATAAAAACCAATCGGTAATTGTTGAATCGATCAAGGCGACTGAAACAAAGCTGAAAGTTCCAACACTGGCCTCCATTCAGAGATGAATTCTTGAGAAAGGAAAGAGTCAAGGCAAGATCAACTTCAACCTTCTTTTCACTCCGACCTCAATCCATTCGGGGGCTAATGATGAGGACATAGACCTAGGGTAGGGTAATAGGTCTAACCTATACGTCCTACCTAACGTCCTTGCCCTAGAAGCAAAGAAGTTCAAGAGTAAACAAGGTGGACCCAATAAAGGCGTCGAGCGCAATCCACTCGACCTACCATTCACTCGGAGACTACTTCTTCTTTGAGTCACTCGACTATTCAACCACTCGACCATGTAAAAGACCACTCGACGTACAAGAAGACCTAAAGTCGTTCTGCACAACAATGGTCGGGCATTTACTCGTATATTTAATGATCATTTGTAGCACTTTATTATAGATGTTACCTGTAATGCTCTCTCTTTATGAACATTGAACCATGTGTAACAGAGGGGAGCTGGGGTCCTGGCGCACTCTATATAAGCCACCCCCTCCTCTGGGACAAGGGTTCGCACCCCTTGTAACTCACATGCATATAATCCAGTCGACCGCCTCGGGGCTCCGAGACGTAGGGCTGTTACTTCCTTCGAGAAGGGCCTGAACTAGTAAAATCGTGTGTACAACTCCTCCGTCTAGGATCTTGCCTCTACATTCCTACCCCCCATTCTACTCTCAGACTTAGAACCACGACAGCGGCCGGAGTCGATGAAGGAGATGAAGGTTGACGACGGCTGAGCTCGGGTGCACTGGGACGTCGCGAGAAGGAAGAAGAAGGAGAAAAGGCAAAGGGGGAGAATGAGTAGTGAGCTCGTGGCTCTATTTATAAGGCCGTAAGGAGACAGAAAACGGATATGTGATGACGTGGGTGCCTTGATTTTTGGAGGATCAGTAAAGATAAGATGTAACTAAGATTTGGGCCATGTATTAATTGCAGTGATGTCACGGCAGGTTATCACAATTTCCGGAAATCACATCATGGAGGGTTACAATGTTTCACTGTCGGATGAAGACGGATTTTTTCTAAGTGTGGAAGATTGACATGAACGAGTTCAAATCAACCTGGGGCCTAATGTTGGGGATATGACTATCAGATATGACCCACCAGGAGGGGCCGGGTCATCCGTTTTGGCAGTTCATCTAAATGAAGCCCAAGAGTATGCTAAAGATGGTGGCTCATAGATAGGCTTGTTAAAAGGCCCAAATCTGGAGGCGGCTTAAGGCACGTAAGTGTAAACCGCCATGTATATGTAAGCTTGTGTTGTAAGGCATGTAAGATAAGTCACCGAGCCGGACACATTTGTATGAGCCGGCCAGGACTCTGTAGGCCGCAGGGCGTCAACCCATGTATATAAGGGGACGACCCGGCGTCGGCTTAGGGGGAGAAAGACAACAAGTCGAAAGCCAGGCAAAGTGTGTTTGCTCCCTGGTAATCGAAACCCTAGCAATACCACCTCAAACTGGAGTAGGCCTTTTCCTTCACCGCAAGGGGCCGAACCAATATAAACTCCATGTGTCCTTTGTCCCGTTTTAACCCCATTAAGCTAACCTCATTGCAATGGCTCCAAAACTAAGTCCTTCTACGAGGACATCTGTCGTGACACTTCCACGACAGTTAGGAAACTTAACCATCTTTGATTAATGAGCTAGTCTAGTAGAGGCTTACTAGGGACATGATGTTTTGTCTATGTATCCACACATGTATCAAGTTTCCGGTTAATACAATTCTAGTATGAATAATAAACATTTATCATGATATAAGGAAATACAAAATAACAACTTTATTATTGCCTCTAGGGCATATTTCCTTCAATATGCGCCGCATGCTTCAGTACTCATCGGACTGCATACATCGGTATGTATCATTTCCAATAAGTCATTAGCCCTCTCCATTGTTCCGGAGAACGAAGTTTTAGTCATCTTACCCATCATGCATGGTTCACAAGTATCAAATGATTCATAATCAAGTGATTCCAAAAGTCTGTCCGCATGGAGTTTCTTCATGCGCTTTACACCAAGATGACCTAAACGGTTGTTCCACAAGTATGTTGCACTATCATTATCAAATTTGCATATTTTGGCATCAATATTATGAATATGTGTATCACTACGATCGAGATTCAACATGAATAGACCATCATCAAAGGTGCATCACCATAAAAGATATTACTCATATAAATAGAACAACCATTATTCTCTGCTATAAATGAATAACCGTCTCACAATAAACAAGATCCAGATATAATGTTCATGCTCAATATTGGCACCAAATAACAATTATTGAGGTCTAAAACTAATCCCAAAGGTAGAGGTAGAGGTAGCGTGCCATCGGCAATCACATCGACCTTGGAACCATTCCAACGCGTATCGCCACCTCGTCCTTAGGCAATCTTCGTTTATTTCACGTCTCCTGTTTCGACTTATAAATATGAGCAACCGAACCAGTATCAAATACCCAGGCCCTACTACGAGCATTGGTAAGGAACACATCTTTAGCATGTATATCAAATATACCTTTGTTCACTATATCATCCTTCTTATCCGCCAAGTATTTGGGGATTTCCGCTTCCAGTGACCATTTCCCTTGCAGCAAAAGCACTCAGTTTTAGGCTTGGGACTAGCTTTGGGCTTCTTCATGGGAGCGAAAACTTGCTTGCCATTCTTCTTGAAGTTCCCTTTCTTTCCTTTGCCTTTTTTCTTGAAACTAGTGGTCTTGTTAACCATCAACACTTGATGCTCCTTCTTGATTTCTACCTCCGCCGATTTCAGCATCGCGAAGAGCTCGAGAATCATCTTCGTCATCCCTTGCATATTATAGTTCATCATGAAGCCTTTGTAGCTTGGTGGCAATGACTCAAGAACTCTGACAATAACACTCTCAACTAGAAGATCAATTCCCAGCTGAGTCAAGTGGTTATGAAAGCCAGACATTTTGAGTATGTGTTCACTGACAGAATTGTTCTCCCCCTCCCTGCAGCTGTAGAACTTGTTGGAGACTTCGTATCTCTCAACCTGGGAAATATCAATTTCAGCTCTTAGAACATCTCATATGCTCTGTGGCATTCAAAACGTCTTTGGAATCCCGGTTCTAATCGTTAAATCATGGCACACTGAACAATTGAGTAGCCATCAGATCGAGCCTGTCAGATGTTCATAACATCTGGAGTAGCTCCTGTAGCAGGTCTTTCACCTAGCAATGCATCAAGGACATAATTCTGCTCCGTAGCAATGAGGATAATCGTCAAGTTACGAACCATGTCTGTGTAGTTGCTACCATCATCTTTCAACTTAGCTTTCTCTAGGAACACACTGAAATTCAAGGGAACGGCAGCACGGGCCATTCATCTACAACATAGATATGCAAAAACTATTGAGACTAAGTTCATGATAAATTAAGTTTAATTAATCAAATTACTAATGAACTCCCACTTAAATTAACATCCCTCAAGTTATCTAAGTTATACATGATCCAAATCAACTAACCCATATCTGATCATCACGTGAGATGGGGTAGTCATCAATGGTGAACATCTCTATGTTGATCATATCTAGTATGAGACTCACGTTCGACCTTTCGGTCTCCAGTGTTTTGGGACCATGTCTGTACATGCTAGGCTCATCAAGTTTAACCCAAGTATTCTACATGTGCAAAACTATCTTACACCCGTTGTATGTGAATGTAGAGTCTATCACACCCGATCATCACGAGGTGCTTCAAAGCGACAAACTTTGGCAATGGTGCATACTCGGGGAGAACACTTTTATCTTGAAATTTAGTGAAGGGATCATCTTATAATGCTACCGTCGATCTAAGCAAAATAAGATGCATAGAAGATAAACATCACATGCAATCAAAATATGTGGCATGATATGACCATCATCATCTTGTGCTTTTGATCTCCATCTCCAAAGCATCGTCATGATCTCCATCGTCACCAGCTTGACACATTGATCTCCATCATTGTGTCGGGGTTGTCTCGCCAACTATTGCTTCTACAACTATTGCTAACGCATAGCGATAAAGTAAAGCAATTACATGGCGCTTGTATTTCAAATAATAATTAAGTGACAACCCTAAGGCTCCTGCCGGTTATCGATATTACAAAACATGATCATCTCATACAACAATGTATATCACATCACGTCTTGACCATATCCATCACAACATACCCTGCAAAAACAAGTTAGATGTCCTCTACTTTGTTGTTGCAAGTTTTACGTGGCTTCTACGGGCAACTAGCAAGAACCGTTCTTACCTATGCAAAACCGCAATGGTGATTTACCAAGTTTTCTTCTTTAAAATTCTTCAAGGATCGGTCGTAGTCAAATTAAATTCAACTAAAGTAGGAGAAACAGACACCCGCCAGCCACCTTTATGCAAAACAAGTTGCATGTTAGTCGGTGGAACCGGTCTCATGTGCGTGGACATGTAAGGTTGGTCCGGGCCGCTTCATACCACAATACCGCCGAATCAAAATAAGATGTTGGTGGTAAGCAGTATGAACATCACCGCCCACAACTCCTTTGTGTTCTACTCATGCATATCATCTACGCATAGACCTGGCTCATGATGCCATTGTTGGGGAACGTTGCATGGAAAAAATCTACGCACACGCAAGATCTATCCATTGAGATGCATAGCTACAAGAGGGGGAGAGTATCTACATACCCTTGTAGATTTCTTAGATGAAGCGTTTATAACGCGGCTGATGTAGTCGTACTCTTCGTGATCCGATCATGATCCAACCGATCTAGTGCCGAACGGACGGCACCTCCAAGTTTATCACACGTGCGGCTCAATGACGTCTCCTCCTTCTTGATCCATAAAGCGGGAGAGGAGAAGTAGATGGGATCAGAACCAACACAATGGCGTTGTGGTGATGCAGGTGGTGGAGCACCGATAGCGCTTCGCTAAGCGTCGCCGGGGCGAGGCGATGGAACTACGGAGTAACGGGAGAGACAGAGGTGCCAAGGGTTTGGTGTGTACTCTTGGGGCACCCCCTCCCCTCTATATAGGTGGAGGGGTGTGTCAAACAGATCGTCAAAGCCATAGGGAGCGGCTAAGGGGGAGAGGACTTGGATTCCAAGTCCAATCCTATTCCTACTAGGACTCCTTCCTTTTTTTGCCTTCCCTAGCCACATAGGCTTCTGAGGACTTGGTGCGCCAAGCCCAATAAGGCCAGGGCGTCTCCCTGCAGGCCATGCTATCCTTTGGGTCATGGTGGACCCACTTGTGGACTTCCGGACCCCTCCGGAATCCTCCGGAACCTTCTGGAAGCTTCTCGGTACAATACCGAAAAAACTGCACCTTTTTTGGAACCCAAAATATGACTTCCCATATATAAATCTTTACCTCTCGACCATTCTGAGACTCCTCATGATGTTTGAGATCTCATCCGGGACTCCAACAACATTTGGTCACCACTCGTCAAATATCCCAATACTACTCTAGTGTCAACGAACGTTAAGCGTGCGACCCTGTGCCTTGCAGTTTCGGGAATTATGTAGTCATGACTGACACACCTCTTCGGTCAATAACCAATAGCAGGACCTGGATGCCCATATTGATTCCTACATATTCCATGAAGATCTTTTATCGGTTGAACCTTTATGACAACATACGTAGTTCCCTTTGTCTGTCGGTATGTTACTTGCCCGAGATTCGATCGTCGGTATATCTATACCTAGTTCAATCTCATTACAGCCGAGTCTCTTTACTCGTTATGTAATACATCATCTCGTAACCCACTCCTTAGTCACTTTTCTTGCAAGCTTCTTGTGATGTTGTATTACCGAGAGAGCCCAGAGATACCTCTCCGATACATGGAGTGAAAAATCCCAATCTCGATTCATGTCAACTCAACAGAAACCTTTGGAGATACCTATAGAGCATCTTTATGATCACCCAGTTACATTGTGACCTTTGATAGCACACAAGGTATTCCTCTGGTGTCCGGGAGTTGCATGATCTCATGGTCGAAGAAACGTGTATTTGACATTAAGAAAGTAGTAGCAATAAACTGAACGATCATATGCTATGCTAAGGTTGGGTCTTGTCAATCACGTCATTCTCCTAATGATGTGATCCCGTTATCAAATGACAACTCATGTCTATGAATGAAAGCCACACAAGGAAATCATGTCAGTCTTAATAAGATAAGTGCAAAGAGAAATTCATATGACTGGGATGAATAAACTGAATGATGAGAATGTAAATTGGTGAGCAACAAACTTTAACAAATGAGAGTGACAGAGATGACAGAAATGAATGATATGCAACAGTCAATGATTGATTAGATAAACCATCGTCATAGAGCATGAAAGTAAACTGCTGATGGTAATGTAGTAAAGTAAAATGAACCAGTGGTGCTCGATGGCGACAAATGGATTTGGTAGACCAGTTCACCCTTCTGCCAAAGGACTACATCTGGTTGGAGGGGTTGTGATTTAACACAGAGAGTCTCTTCGCCCTATTCTCCATCAACTTGGAGTTGATCAGACTCTAGTTGATTTCACTCGTTGTAGATACTTGTCGGCGATCTCCAAACCTTTGAAAGACCTCTTTGTGAACCAAAATGATTATTGGTTGGTGAAGATCTTGCTCGGTGAAGACAATGACTCTTCAACACTCGAGCCAACACCTATCCATCTAGAGAGTGAGGAGCTCTCAAGAGTAATAGGTATAAGAACTCTAAACTCAGAACTATTCTGATGCTCAACCACTGTCTAAGTTTCGGCTCTTGATTTTTCTCTTGGTGGATCTTAAACTCAAATCACTCGGAGAGGGGATGCTCAATTTATCTTCTCATAAATCCTAAGCAGACCAGCCAACCGGCAACGTTGGAGTTGGAGCGGGGTGGCTATTTATAGACACAACCTTCTCTGGAGGGAAAACACCAAATTGGACATGTGGAGCAGCCAGTGGCCGAATGACACGAGTCCAACAGTCGGCAATTGAGCACAATGGTAACATTCCTTGCGGAGCAAGTAATGCTAACTCCTCACTTCAAAACATATCTCATGCAGCACGAAGAACAACGTCTACTGCTGGCAGGTGATCATTCGAAGCATAAAGAGATTTCTCTCAGTCTTGTATAGGTTTTGGGCTAAGCATCACAACGGATCTAAGCTTTGAGAACCTATACCCCTCTTAATAGTACGAAGGTCCTATGGCTCAAATGAATAAAAGAAGAACAAGTAAATGAATACTACGTCCTCACTTTGCCTTCGACTTCCATTCACTGCAATCAATTTTCTTCGGACAGAATCTCAGAACCAAATGCTTCACATCAGCAATAAATTTTTGAGGGGTTAACTCCCTCACATCAATCTTCTCACCTACATGTATTCAATAGATGTAGCTCATTCTTCTCTGCAGTGTATATATTCTTCAGTGAAGTTCTTTGAACTTGACACCGAAGACAGCATTCTCTTCTATTCTGCATGGGCTATTTCTCTCTATGTGCACTAGCAAACAAATTAGTCCATGCCTATTACTGTCAACAATCTCCAAAACACAGGAGGGAAAATATTGCACCAACAATCTCCCCCTTTTTGGATGATTGTTGACAAAACAGAACACATTGAAAGATAGATAACAAAATGAAATGGATCGTGAAGGATAACGAAAGGCGAGAGATAATTATGAAGATAAAATACGCTCCCCCTGAAGGTAATCATCATTTGGAGAAAGCAAGGAGATAAATTTGAAGGTAGCAAGCTGAATCTTCATATGAGTTATATTGACATATAATCTCATGTGCGGTCTCTTTTAATGCACTTGATAGTGTCTAAGGTATTTCCTACCACACATAACCTTTCAAAAGGATTTGTTGGATAGAGTGAATACTTTGAAATGATTTGTGATGAAGGATGAGCCATGAGGATATGCTCAGAACACGGTTTGAATCCACACGAGATATAAGTTCCCTGCAAGTTAGATACACGAGGAGAATAAGAGCAGGGGAATCAAAGGTATATTTCTCAGAGTATATATGCTTCAAACAAAGTTTTCCTACAATAAGGATGATATGGTGGATATATGCGAGGAAAATATCTTAATATACAGATGGAGAGAATTTGCTTTCGAAACACAATAAGTTTAATCTAAAGCTAACTTTCTTCTCCTGCAAAGTTAGATAGCGAAAGATAATCATTATAGAATATCTAAACATAAGACACATATAGTTTCAATGAGTGAAATATCTCTTCCAGAGACGCATGATCCAATCCTCCTTGAAATGGTTTTTACTTTCCTTGCACGAATAGATAAGTATCAAGGATAATTATTGCACGGAAGTAAGCTTTCGATTGCACCTGCAGACAGATAACTAGAAGTGAATAGCATTGCAGGGGGGATTATTAATGATACATGACGATCAAGTATTTCAACACCATAGGTGGTGCTCCAAGTTCCAAAAGCAAATAGTTCGATGTAAACCAAATAGTTCGACAGAAAAGCAAATGGCGGAAGGAAACACCCAGCAAATAACCCGCTTATCTATCACTCGATGTTCTTCTCCCCCTTTTTGTCAACAAGTGTCAAAAAGGAAAGAGAATGCATGAGAGGAACTACTCGTTCGAAGAATCCTCAAAATTAGAACTTGAACTATTCGGCGAAGCAGAGCGAGCGATGGTCGAGGCTAAAGCAGGAGTTGGAGACATAGCATGGGCTTCAGGATCAACTTCGGGAGTAGCAGCATGAGGTGCATCTGCCTTGAAGATAAATGTTCCTGCTGAGTCTTCGAGATCATCATCTGGTTCAACAAACAGCAGGTCGGTGGAGGCGGAATGCTGAGGAAGCACTGGGGTTTACCTTCAGATGTGAGGAACTTCAAACATCTCCAGATAATCGTATTGTTTCTCGATACCCTTGGCAGATTGTTTTTTGCGAGAATGATGCTTGTGCAGAAGGGTCCAGGAGCGCTTCTTTTCTTCCTTCTCATAAAGAAGAGCTTGGCGAGTATAATTCGGAAGAAGATTTATCGCAGTCATCATTTCCAACTTCACTTTCCGATCGAGCTTGATATGACTTTCCAGGGCTTGCTGAGTGGGAAGACAAATCTCGTATAGTGAAGGATTCTCTTCACGAAGGATTTCAACTTTTCCCTGCTTGACCTTTGGAGCTTTAGCAGAAGAAAACATAGAAGCAGAAATAATAGCATCAATAGGTATATTGTCACAGCCCTAGCTAAGCCCTTGCCTGACTCTGCATAAGCATCCATGCATCATGTTTAAATTCAAATGAAATTTTGAAATGGGGATGTTCAAACCCTAGCAGATAATAATTTTAACTAGGTTCAATTCAAATATTTTCATTGGACCCAAAATGCCCTCCAAAAATGTTCATTATTTCTGGGAAAAGGTTAAAACCTTAATCAGAGGTCATGCACATTTTTCCAATGCATTTATGGTTTTTGAATTAATTCATAATTGTATTTGAGTTGGAGCAAATAAATTCTATAAATATTTTTATTGCTCCAATAATCCTGGAATATTTTGTGGAGCTCTAGGATAAACCTTAATGCATCCACAATAATTCCCAGAGAGCTGCAAAAATAATTTGGTTAAGAAACCAAATTAAAACAAAACTGCAAAATTAGAAAACAGAAACAAAAAAAATAGAAAGAACAGAGACTCACCTGGACCCTTACCTACCTGGCGCCACCAACCGGCCCAGCACTACAGCTGGCCGGCCCAGCCCACCACTGCAGCCCCTCCGTCGTCTTCCTCCCCTCGCCCTGAAGCAGCTGCGTGCCCGGCGCGCAGGCGAGCCGCGCCAGCTCCTCCCTGCCTGCCTGGCTACCCCCTCGTCGCCCTGGTCGCCTCCCGCGACGCCACGCAACCCCCCCGACGCTCTCTCACTCTCTCTGGATCTCTCCCCTTCCTCTATTCTCCCCACCGAGAGCCGCCGCCGATGTCGCTCGCAACCACCGCGGCCACAGCCACTTCCTCGCTCCCTCTCTGCGTACCCGAGCTCAGCCCGGACCCCAAGCCCCTCTACGTCGACCCACTGAAGCCCGGATGCCCCAAGACGATGCCGCGGCGCTTCTTCCCCGACCACGGCCGCCGGATGCCGCCGTCCGATTCGCCGTCTCCACCGCCTCCCCGAGCACGCCGACCTTCTCTTCGAACTCACCGTGAGCCCCTGTCCATTTCCCCTCTCTCCCCGTGCCTGTCCGCGCCTTCTAACCACCGTGGCTGTCGGAGCCGACAGTTCCTCGCCGCCGGCGATGACGCAGACGAGGCTAGAGCCACCGTAGCTAACTCCCGAGCACGGCAACGTGCTCAGCACTCTTCCAGGAGCCGGGCGCGCCCACCCGTGCGACCTGCCGTGCCCCCTAGCGCCAACCCCGACCTCGCCGTGCTCCGGCCGCCGCCTTGTTCGCCGCCGTCGCCAAGTCCGACCTCCCCAGCACGAACGGATGCCACGATTCGATGCGCGCGAGCCTGGGCATCCCGTAGAGCCCCTCCGCCGCTCTTTTGGTCATCGGAGGGCGAATCCCGACGCTCTCCGCCGTCCCTGGCCTCGCCGGCGACGAGCCTCGGGTCAACTCCGGCGAGTTTGACCCGGGTTTGACCCCAGTTTGACTCCCCCTGACTCAATGACAGGTGGGGCCCAGCTCTGTTAGTTAATTAGGATTAGTACTAATTGAATTAGTTAAACTAATTACCCCTGCTGACACTGACAGTGGGCCCCGTGGCTATTAATTTGATTAGTTAGAATTAATTAACTCTGTTAGTCACTTGTGACACTGACGTGTGGACCCCGCTGGTCAGGTTTGACCCGGACCAGCCCCTGTTGACCTGCTGATGTCATGATGATGTCAGGCTGACGCAGTAATGTTTTCTGGATTTATTTTTATTCAGAAATTCCAGAAAATTGTATAAACTTCTAAAATTCATAGAAAATCAACCGTAACTCCAAATGAGATAAATTATATATGAAAAATGATCAGAAAAATCCAATCTATCCATCTGTACTATTTTCATGCATGTTAGAACAACTTATAGGTGCTGTTTAGCACAAATCATATTAATGGCATTTAAATATCCACATATGGAGTTTGAGTTTGAATCTTGGATTCAAACCAACTTCATTTAATCTGGTTTAGTTGCATCAGCACAAATCACATCATATTGCCATGTCACATTCATGCATCATATTGTCGCATTGTATTGATTGTGTTCTTCCTTGTTTGCCGGTAATTGTCCCCTCTCGATAGACGTGTACCGGCGATGTGATCGATGACACTGATGAAGAGCTATATTATCTTCAGAAGTGCCAGGCAAGCAAAACCCCCTTGTTCATTCCGATACAATCCTACTCTCTCGCCCTGCTCTCTTTTACTGCATTAGGACAACAACGAGTCATTTGTTACTTGCTGCGGTAGCTGAACCCCTTTATCCTCTGCATGACCTGTCATTGCCACAGTAAATAGATGAAACCCACTAGTATGAGTAGGAGTTGTTTGAGCCCTGTTGTGCCTACTCATTCATGTTTGTTTGCCATGCCTGCTACTGCTTAGAGTTGAGACAGGTCTGATTCATCGGGGATGAATCAGAGGTGTGTGAACATGTCCTACTGTGTGTGAGCTAAGTGGTGAACACGATTTGGTAAAGGTAGCGGTGAGAGGCCATGTAGGAGTACATGGTGGGTTGTCTCATTGAAGCCGTCCTTAGGAACTGAGTTCTGTGTTTGTGATCCATGATTCAGCTACTACCATACATTGGGCCCTGAAATATGACCCCGCTCGACTTCTTATTCACCCAAGTCCTCTGTCCAGGAGTTGCAAGTAGTTTCTGGTGTTTGTAGTATGCTGGAGGCCGTGCACAGCGCTGACCGGAGGGGTGGGCTGTGATGCGGTAGGCACGTGGCACGGTGTACCGGGCGCCCGTTTGGTGTCTCGGGAACCCTGCACACATCGTTTGGGGCTGTGAGCGAAACTCCGGCCGGATCTCCTTGCGGATGGAACCCGAATAGGCGATAAACCTGGACTAGAGACTTGTGTGTTTAGGTAGGTCGTGGTCTACACCCACGTCAGCTTTCGCTTGAAGTCTGCCGAGCACATGTCGTGTGCAGACGCTAAGTGGTGGAAACATGTATGAAGAAGTACACCCCTGCAGGGTTAACATCATCTATTCGAATAGCCGTGTCTGCGGAAAAGGACTTCTGGGTTGCTTATATGAGTTCATAGACAAGTGAAAGTGGATACTCTAAAATACGCAAGATAAGCGTGAGTACTATGGATGGCGTTCTCGTAGGGAGACGGGAGCGGATCCATAGTGGTGTATTGGTTGGTGAATATGTGGACTCGTGTGCGCCACCTCAAAAGAGTTGCTTGCAGTCGTAGTTCAGGATAGCCACCGAGTCAAAGCTGGCTTGCTGCAGTTAAACTCCACCACCCCCTTTGTTGATAATGATGCATATGTAGTTAGTTCTGATGTAAGTCTTGCTGGGTACATTTGTACTCACGTTTGCCTATTTTATGTTTTTGCAGAGAGACTTCAGTCTCACTAGTAGTTCCACGTGGACTTCGACGTTTAGCTTGTTACCTCAGCTATGATCTTGTGCCCTCGGCAGGATCTGGTAGATAGTCAGGCTTCTCAGCCTTTTTCATTTATAGATGTCTGTACTCAGACATGATAGCTTCCGCTTGTGTTTTGATTTGTATGCTCTGAATGTTGGGTCATGAGACTCATGTTTGTAATTTCTCGCTCCTCGGAGCCTATTGAATAAAATACTTGAGTCGTAGAGTCATGTTGTGATGCCATGTTGTATTTGCACATATCGAGCATATTGTGTGTATGATATTGAAATGCTTGGTATGTGTGGGATCTGACTATCTAGTTGTTTATCTTTAGTAGCCTCTCTTACCAGGAAATGTCTCCTAGTGTTTCCACCGAGCCATGGTAGCTTGCTACTGCTCCGGAACACTTAGGCTGGCCGGCATGTGTCCTTCTTCGTTCCTGTGTCTGTCCCTTCAGGGAAATGTCACGCGATGAATACCAGAGTCATGTTAGCCCGCTACAGCCCGGTTCACTGGAGTCCTGTTAGCCCAGTGCTACAGCCTGAATTCACTCACTCATGACCGACACGTTCGATGCTGGGTCATGAATGCCTGTCCCTGTAAGTTTGTGCCACTTTGGGTTGACGACTAGTCATGTCAGCCCGGGCTCCTTATCATATGGATGCTAGCGACATCATCATATACGTGAGCCAAAAGGCGCAAACGGTCCCGGGCAAAGGTAAGGCGACACCCGTGGGAATACCGTGCGTGAGGCCGCAAAGTGATATGAGGTGTTACAGGCTAGATCGATGTGACATTGAGTCGGGGTCCTAACATATATTCCCTTTGCCAATTCCCTTCAAAATCCTGAGTGTGTCACACACTGGTGGCATATAAAATTTCGGGATATGTGGGCATTTTTTTTTCTTCAACAAGCTGCTTAATGGCAAACATGACCCAAGGTTCATATGGCTTCAAGGCTTGAGGGCTATCAGCCACGTAGGATAGGTCGTGAATGAAAACATCCGAAATTCCAAAATGAATGCCCTAGGCTGTGGGTAGAAGAGCATTTGCCACGATGCCATGAATGGTTCCTGGCCTATTTGTTGGCGTGAGGGAGTTACAAAGGATATAGAACAACACTTTGTTCTCATAAGCCAGACTCTTTGGATTTGCCTATCTACATTCATCACCAACAAGTTTGGGGTCCATCAACAGATGAAGTTGAGTTTCGGATACATCCCTAAAGTGCAGTCTGTGTTCGCGAGTAGCATTAAATTCACAGCGAGGAAGATTCAACAGTGTTAAGAACTGGTTCCCGAACATTTGATCTTTTCTTCTCATGTCTTCCATTCGAGGATCCAAGTACTGCTATTTTCAAGGTCCCCTGAGAGATAAAGAGTGGCATAGAACTAAAGAATCACTTCACTATTCCAGCCATGATTGAAATGAAGGAAGCTCTTTAGGAAGACTAGTTTAATCTACTCGATGATATAGTGGAAGCAGGGTAGACTTTCGAGCTCTGCAAAATCCAGAATCTTGTGCTTGAAAATGCATTCTTGACATATAAAATACAAGCATAGTACATAGCCTATTCCTTAGTCCAGAATCTTGGTGACAAGGACGTTCATTCTCCATCATATGGGTTAGTTCCAAAGAATGCAAGTTTTGAACGATGAAACTACTCGTTAAAGGCAGGACCATTCGGGCTATCTTCAACGGGAAACAAGGGAAAGGTTTCCAATGGGTTTCTTAGATGTTCCTGTTCAATCATAGTCTGGGTCAGAATGTCATCTGCTACAGGCACACCTTCCTCAATAGGCTTGAGAGGAGCACGAGGCTTCCTTGATTTCTCTTGCTCAGATTGCTTTGAGGTTCTGGACTGACTATCAATTTTGCTCGTTGGAACTCCTTTAGTATATTTCTATCTTTCGGGCACTAGGGAATTTTCTTTCAATGTTTTTAATTTCGTTTGGAGGCACAGCAACCTCTTTCGCAGACGCTTGGGGCACAACTATGGAGCAATTACTTATTGAGCCATTCGCTCATCAGATATTCTTTCTTCCTCTTCCAACTATGGTAGGTTCCATCAACATCCATCTGGATAGGGGTACCAGATGATGCTATCAGGGTGGATTTGTCTCCAGAAGCATTTACGTCCCCCTCATTCTTGTCATTCTCTTCCTTGTTTGATTCGGAGGGCTCAGCTTGCAATTTTCTCGGCGGCGACGGATCTGCCTTATCAACTTCAATCTCCTCATAAACATCATCAACTGGGGCTTGCTTCTTAGGTGAAGCATTTTCTTCATCAATATTTTCCAGGAAAATATCAACCACATCAGGTTGTCCTTGGGTTGCTGGGGTAGGAATGATAGCTTCCACATTGCCAGCTTGCTGCATAGATTCATCCTCATGAGGTGGAGATGGTGGCATCTACTTCAAGGGTGGACGAGTATCAGCAATAGTGTAAAGCCGGCAATCTTTGTTTTCTTTCGGTTTGCTGACACTCGCTCTGGCCTTTTGACGTTTTTCTTCTTTGATTCTTCTTCGAGCAAGATTTGCCTTGCGGTCAATCTCCTCGTTTCTTCTGTCACACGGCTGAGATACCTCCATTTTCAACCGCGAGTGCCAATCAATTTTCTCATTCCTCATGAGACTCAGGGCCTTGGTGAGTTCAACAATCTCATTGTTCAGATTATTTATTTCGAATTCGGATTTCGCCTCTCTCCACATTTGCTTGACGGGTTGCTTGTCTTTGACAGTTTGATTCAGCTTCTTAGACATTTTTCTCAGCTCAATGAAATGCTTCATTACCATTTTGGTAACATCATTAGGTTGTCCCAGACTACTTATATCATCAGATTTTGCATCATATGCAGCACTGTCAATCACATCAATTATGAGATTGAAATAATACTTATGTTCCTCTCTGGAAGCAGGAACACAAGGTCTGGCCTTCTTACCAGATGCATCAGTATTTCCTTCAAACTATAGCTTTCTCTTTATTGCGAATTTAGACAACAATCTTGGTGATCTCCTTGTAGAGGGCAAAACTTTCACAGGTGATGGGCTCTTGGATGGCTTGTTGAGAATGGCGCGTTGGTCATACATTGGAATTTCGTCAGGAGCATCTTCGCTGGATGACTCATTAGACGAGTCAAAAATGACCGTCTTTGATTTCCTGACAACAGTTTCTTTCAGGGTGCACGAGGGGAAACTAATTTCCCGGCCTTGCTTCCCTTGGAGGCAGAAGCACGATCCTTCTTCTTCTGGGTGTCTTGCTGAGTCAGCATGATGTTTTTCGGGTCAACTTGGTTTTTCTTCACTTCCCTAGCATCATGCTTGGCTTTGGCCTTCGCCCTCTTCGCCCTTGGGAAAATCAGTGATGGTTTTGAGGGAGTCAGGATGAGCATTCGAAGGCTTTTGTGGTCTGACTTCTTCACCATCCGGACCAATGCAGTTTTCAGCAATGCAGTCATTCCACGGTGATATGAAGGCAAACAAAATCTGATACTTCGTGTGAACATTTTCATTATTATACCATTTATTTGCCCAGTGGCGGTGAGTCCTTTGAAGCCTATTATTGCGTCCAGTCATTGATTGACCCTCTGGTGGAGTTCTGTAACTATTTGGTTCAGACATTTCAATTGTGGTATTCTTTCCCCTGCCACGACCACTCTTTTTAGGATTATCATCCGAGAAGAGGGTTGGGCATCTGTGACCAATTCATCTTTGGGATGGATGTGAGTAGAGGGAATATCCTCATTATCTTCTTTGAATTCAGACTCAGGTTTCTTTTTTGGAGCTTTGGGAGGCTTTGAAGATTTTCCTCCTCCTGTTAATCTCATTTGATCAGACCTTGGTGGAAACTGAGGCAACTCTCCTTTAGAATCTGAATAGTTTTCCGAACTCTTTGCCATGACCAACCTGTGATAAAATAGATACGAGGGAAAATGGGGTACGGTCATAAACATGCATAGAAGGTATTTTGAATGAAAAAGAATGTTTTGGAAGAACATATGAATTCATGGTAGTCTTAGAGAAGATATCCTCGATAGATATTAAACTAGCCAAAGAAAGTTCAATAGCTGATCAAAGACTATCTAATCTTTTGGATAAGCATGCATGAACCCTAGGTCGAGGAGAAGTAGTACGAGGAAGATCTACAAACCGTACCAGTGAAATCCTAGTGATTCCTAAAGATCTACTTCGGTGAAATAAATCAAGGAAAATAGCATCATAGGAACTGCCCTAAGAATGGAGGAATGAATAGGAGTAGTTCTGGATCCATGTTTCCTAACTTGGCATCTTGGATCAACTATGGCAGTGCGGGAAGAAAGACTACAACACCGGCATGAACAACCGTGACGAAGTTTCACCGGAGTAGCACGGCGAGGCTCCTCGCCGGATTTGCTTCGAGCAAGGGCTCAGGTGGAGGTGGACGAGGGTTTGAGGAATAGGAGTAAGAAAACATGGTGAGGGATATTTACAGCTAGCAAGCTAAACTTCCTCTCTGAAATATACGGCTCTCAGTTGTGGGACGCTTCGCAACAATTATCTACGAGAAACTCGAGATGAGAGCGGGAGACCAAAAGGTTCAAAGAAGGACAAAAGCCAAAAGTTGTTAAAAGTTCGAAGTCGATTTCTTTTGCGACCAAGGACGTCGGATAGAAATTTTCTTCAGATCAAATTGCATACTTATGACAGACATCATAGATTTTGAAGAGAAAGAATAGAGGGATAAAAGAGTTTGAAACAAAACACGAAGCTAGAAGAGAAGAAACACAAAAACGTGGAGATATGAGTGAGTTGTTCATTAGACAAAACACAAACATGGCAAAACAAAGGCAAACACATGAATGAGAGCAAATAGGCACGAACACCAACAATATATATCTCAGGGCTGAGAATAAATGAGTGAAATCCCTGAGACAAATCCTACAAGACGGGTTATTTCTTTTTCGCAACCCACACTTGCGTGGGCAGTGAAAATATCATTTGTTTTGTCTGAGAAGTGACATTCCTTTGATGAGTTTTGTAGTTCGCCTGTGCATTTAGAGAGTAATCATATGAATATGCATTGAAATTGTTTCTAGAGACATGAGCATAATGATTCGAGAAGGTACGCATGTACTCCTTCTATTGAAAGTTTGGTAGATATCCATTCGAGGAAGTTCCATTGTCAATCTGCGCATAATGATCATTTCCTCGAATAGAATGACTATGCATATTTAGGTTAGAAGCGCCAGATAAATTTTCAATGATGCACTTCTTCACCCATATTTGCTTCTTGGGTGAACCAGACCTATAGTTAGTCCCAACATACCAAGCGAAAACCTTACCATTGTGTTGTTTTAAGAATTTGTATTTTGAGTCATCAGACTCGTTAGAACCAACAGAAATGGGAGTGTCATATCCAGACAGAATTGCAGGTTTGAGAGTTTTACTTTTAGCAAGAACCCAACTCGTTCGAGGATATTGGTCAGGAGTCCAGTAGGTTCCATCAATGTTGAGTTTCCTTTCAAAACCCAATCCTTCCTTTTGGGGTTTTTTTGTGTAGTATTGACTTCTTGAGCACATCATAGAGAGTTTGATGACCTTTGAGGCTCTTTAGCATTCCTATCTCAACCAAGTTCTTTAACCTACAATTTTCATCAGAGATAGCAACAAGTTCCTCTGAAGAGGGGTTAGAAATACCATTCGTAGTTGGTGCAATGTTCTCCATGATAGCATTAGATGTTTCAGCATTTGAATTAGCATTGCTTCGTTCTAGGCATTGTGAGCAAGGAGGCAAAAAATCATCAGAAAGTCGTTTAGATTGCTCGGTTATACATCTCCACTGTATCTATAATTTATGTAGTCATGCCATGTTTGCAACAATTTTATATGGTTTTGGTATGATTTGATTAGAACTAACCCAGATTGATGATGTTTTCAGCAGAATTACCGTGGTGAATTTTTTGTGCAGAAATAAAAGAGACACACGGAGCACTGGAGTTGTGCCAGGAGGTGACCGAGGAGGCCACAAGGCAGGGGGCGCCCCCCCACCCCCAGGGCATGCCCCTAGGGCTTGTGGGCCCCTCGGGTGTCCCCCTAACTTGATTACAACTCCAAGTACCAGTATATATCCCGTAACCTCCAGAAAGAACCCTAGATCGAATGTTCCGCTGCCGCAAGCCTCTGTAGCCATGAAAAACCAATTGGGAGCTTGTTCTGGCACCCTTTAGGTGGGGGAAACCATCACCGGAGGCCATCTTCATCATCCCGGCAGTCTCCATGATGAGGAGGGAGTAGTTCACCCTTGGGGCTGAGAGTATGTACCAGTAGCTATGTGTTTGATCTCTCTCTCTCTCTCATGTTCTTGATTTGGCACGATCTTGATGTACCACGAGCTTTGTTACTACAGTTGGATCATATGGTGTTTCTCCCTCGCTATCTTCTTGTGATGAATTGAGTTTTACCTTTGAGGTTTCACTATTATCAGATTGAATACTTTTATGGATTTGAGAACACTTGATGTATGTCTTGTGTGGGATACCCGTGGTGACAATGGGGTGTTGTATTGATTCACTTGATGTATGTTTTGGCACTCAACTCATGGATTCCTGAGGTGACATTGGGGTAATCTATGCATAGGGGGTGATGCGTTTTCGTCCTTGTTTCTCTGATAGAAATCTTGGGCACTCTTTGAGGTTCTTTGTGTTGGATTGAATATTATTAATCTGAAGTTGTTTGATTCATATCATATAATTGACCCACGGATACTTGTGGTGATATTGGAGTATCTAGGTGACATTAGGGTTGATTGATTTGTATCATATGGTGTAATTTTAGTACGAACTCTAGGGCTGTTTGTGACACTTATACGAATATCTCAAAAGATTGATCAGAAAGAATAACTTTGAGGTGGTTTCATACCCTACAAGCAATTTCATCTTATGTTCTCGGTGATGGGAACTTTGAAGTGACTCTTTGTCGCATGTTGAGGGATTGCCATATGATTTAATGATGTTATCATTGTTGAGAAACTTTGCACTAGTTCAAGTATCTACCCTAGGCCTTGTTTTCAAGCATTGCAATACTGTTTTTGCTCACTTTTACTACTTGATACCTTGCTGTTTTTATATTCTCAGATTAGAAAAACATATATCTCCTATCCATATTACACTTGTATCACCATCTCTTCACCGAACTATTGCACCTATACAATTTGCCATTGTATTGGGTGTGTTGGGGACACAAGAGACTCTTTGTTATTTGGTTGCAGGGTAGTTTCAGAGAGACCATCTTCATCCTACGCATCCCATGGATTGAGAAACCATAGGTCATCCACTTGAGGGAAAATTGCTACTGTCCTACAAAACACTGAGCTTGGAGGCCCAACACGAGTCGACAAGAAGAAGGTTGCATAGTAGACATCACTCGGCGAAGAGAGAAGCTTTTTTCGTTTTCAAGCATGTTATGAGACTCTTTCAGTGACTCAAGTTCTTGATTCCTGTTAAGGAGTTTATCTGATAAACTCTCATCGTCGACGGGAAGAGAATCATATCGGTTGAGAAGATCATCAATAGTTGAATAATAAGCATCATGCTCTTCGATCAACTTTTGGTTCTTCTCCATCTCTTCGACCAGTAATCCTTCAGTTTTCCTAAGATTCTTCTCATGTTTTTCAAGCTCATCTTGTTGAGATTTTGCAATCTTAACCAGTTTAGCATAGGCAATGTATTCAGGAGAGTGTTCAGTCAGAGATTTTTGGTGTTTTGCTGATACCTGATCCTTAGAGGTCTTTGCCCTGAGACAAAATGTGATTGGTTCATCATCACTTAAAGCATCACCATCAGTGCCTGATTTGAGTGATTTCTCAGATGAGTCATAAGCAACAAAGGTATTGCTTCTTCCTTACCTTCTGTGAAGCTGAAGGGGAGCTTTGGCGCAGTGGTAAAGCTGCTGCCTTGTGACCATGAGGTCATGGGTTCAAGTCCTGGAAACAGCCTCTTACAGAAATGTAGGGAAAGGCTGCGTACTATAGATCCAAAGTGGTCGGACCCTTCCCTGGACCCTGCGCAAGCGGGAGCTACATGCACCAGGTTGCCTTTTTTTTTACCTTCTGTGAAGCTCTTCATCTTGTGATTCTGATACCGATGTCTCATCTTCAGAATTCATATTCATTTCAGCATATACTTTGTTCAGCTGTAATATTTTCTTCATGTTAGATTCCATGGTTGCTTTGGCTTGCACGTTAGTGACTGGTCTCGTCAAAGAGGATGAGAAAGATTCATTTTTCTTCGAGAGCCTAGTATGATGATCCATCCAAATGAGTCCATTGTAGTGAAGATACTTCCATCTGTTGCTAGGTTTTCCATCCCAGCAAGGGCAGTCTACTATGAGGTGAATGAACTGTTTGCACTTAAAGCACTTCATTTCTTTCCGATATAACTTTCTTGAGGATTCAGGCAAGTCAAATTCATCATCACACAGGTTCTGTCTTCTGAGATCACTTAGCCTTTCTATGAGCATTTCTAGTTCCCTTGTGATAGTGTGTGGATCTTCAACATCTTCTTCTTGTGAGCTGCCATAGTGTGAAAGAATTTCCCCTTCACTTTCCGAAGATGATTCTTGATCTCAATTTTCAAGTTCCATCTTTTCTTCGTGAATAGACAACAGCGTCATGACCTTGACATAGTGAAGTTCTTCATGGTCTGGTCTTTGCTTGATTTCAAGTATGATTGGATCGAAGGTTGCATCAAGAGCAGTTAGTAGCTTGTTAACCACATCCCTATCGATGATATCGGTTACTCCTCATTGATGAAGTCTTTCAACAATATTGGTCAATCGATCAGTGAGTTCCATAGCACTTTCCTGACGAAGACTTTTGAAACCAGCAAACACGGCGTGAAGCATTTCGGTGTGAGGACCTGTTCTGGTAATGAATTCTTCATGAGCATTTTTGATGGCATCCCAGAGTTGCTATGCAGTTTTAAGCTTTCGATACCGAATGAAAATCTCTTTTGAGATACTGTCACAGATAATATCTTTTGCTTCTGCATTCTACCGTAGTATAGCTTTGTCATTAGAAATGGGAGCATCAAGGTGCTGAATGGTGTATCCACTTTCCACAATCTTCCAAAGTTTAATGTTGATAGCTTAATGTATGATTCTCACTCTCTCTTTCCAGTAGACATAGTCATTTCCATCGAAGATAGGAAACCTTTCAGAGTGCGAGGATCTACCAGCATACAACCTACTCAAAACTCCAAGGTTTTTAGACCTTTAATACACAGAGACAGGGAGAACCTGCTCTAATACCAATTGTTAGGACCGAGAATATATCGACCAGAGGGGGTGAATGGGATATTCAAAAAATTCATGCGAATGTTATGAACTGATCCCAAACACAGCAAGGAAATAAGGTTCGATAGAAACGAACTTAATCAAGCATGATATGAGGAACATATCTATCAAGGTAGGAAGCAGTTATGGTACGAGCATAGGATACCACAGGTTTGACAATAATGATGGCAATGCAATATGTGAGCAGATGTAGTAGCATGAGAGAAAACAAGATATGAACTACGAGGGAAAAGCACGATAAAGAACAACGATGAGATGAATGAAAGCGACACAGGAAAATCATGCCAGTCTTAATAAGATAAGTGCGAAGAGAAATTTATATGACAGTAACACCCTCGATGCGACTATATCTCCCACGTGTCGAGGCACGACTTAGAGGCATAATCGCATTGAAGGCATATGTCGCAAGTTAGGCAATCTTCACGACATCCCATGTAATATAGATAATAAAAGGGGAGATAACATAGTTGTCTTACACTCGCCACGTCAATCAAGTACATAAATAACATTACATCATCCAAACACTCATGGCCCGACTACGGCGCCAAAATAAAAGATAACCCAACATGTGACACGGTCCTGATCACCCCCAACTGGGCACCACTACTGCTCATCAGGAAAGGAAACATAGTATCGTTGAGAGTCCTCCTCGAACTCCCACTTGAGCTCAAGCGCGTCATCTGGAGCGGAAGCATCAGGCCCTGCATCTGGTGTAATAGTAATCTGTGAGCCACAGGGACTCAGCAATCTCGCACCCTCGCGATCAAGACTATTTAAGCTTATAGGTAAGGCAAGGTAAATATGTGGAGCTGCAGCAAGCGACTAGCAAAATATGGTGGCTATCCTGTTCGCAAAAGAGAGCGAGAAGAGGAGGCAAGGCGCGAGCGAGAAACTAGAGAGCAACCTGCGCAAGCATTACTCCAACACCGTGTCCACTTCCCGAACTCCGCCGAGAAGAGGCCATCACGGTAACACGCTCAGTTGATTCATTTTAATTTAGTTAAGGTTCAAGTTATCTACAACCGGACATTATCAAATTCCCATCTGCCCATAACCGCGGGCACGACTTTCGAAAGATCAAATCCCTGCAGGGGAGTCCCAACTTAGCCCATGACAAGCTCTCACGGTCAACGAAGGAATAGACCTCCTCCCGAGACATTCCGATCAGACTCGGCATCCTAGTTCTTCAAGACAACTCCGACAATGGTAAAACAAGTCCAGCAACACCACCCGCTGTGCCGACAAATCCCGATAGGAGCTGGACATATCTCGTTCTCAGGGCACACCGGATAAGCTAAGCGTACGGGAGCCAACATAACCCAAGTTGCCAAGGGACGGCCCCGCACGGTGCTCTAGGTTGGACCAACACTCGGAGGAGC
>NC_041382.1:276427440-276429704 GCF_002162155.2 Triticum dicoccoides | reverse complement strand
GGGGGTTTAAAATAAATTGACCCTTGAGTCCGTGAAAACCCAAGGGAAAAGGCTAGGTGGCAAATGGTAAAACTAAGGTTGGGCATTGCTGGAGGAGTTTTATTCAAGGCGGACTATCAAGGGGTTCCCATTATAACCCAACCGCGTAAGGAACGCAAAATCCGGGAACATAACACCTATATGACCGAAACTAGGGCGTCAAGAGTGGAACAAAACACTAGGCGAGAGGCCGAGCCTTCCACCCTTTACCAACTATATAGAAGCATTAATATAACAAGGTAATATAATGATATCCCAACAAGTAAATAATGTTCCAACAAGGAACGGTCTCCAATCTTCACCTGCAACTAGCAACCCTATAAGAGGGGCTGAGCAAAGCGGTAACATAGCCAATCAATGGTTTGCTAGGACATGGTGGGTTAGAGGTTTGACATGGCAATTAGGGATGCTTGAAAGCAAGTGGTAGGCATCGTAGCATTGGCATAGCAAAAGAGCGAGCATCTAGCAAAGCAAAGATAGTAGTGATTTCGAGGGTATGATCATCTTGCCTGCAAAGTTGTCAGAGTTGACTGGATCCTCGAAAGCAAACTCAACGGGCTCCTCGTTAGCAAACTCGTCTCCTGGCTCTACCCAAACAAGACAAACAAGCAACAAGGACACAATCAACCACGTGCAAGGATCAAACAATAGGATGCAAGGATGGTATGCTATACGGGATGCATATGCAAGATTTGACAAGGGATGCATGAACCTGGCCTCAACTTGGGAATCCAAGTGTGCCACTAGAAAGATGAGATGAAATCACTTGAAAACGATATCAAGAACGCCAGAATCGGAGTTACGGTTTGGAAATGGCAAGCGATTCAAATATGACACCGGTTTGCGATTTACAACAAGTAGCCATCTAAATGCAAAGAGATGAACAAGCTACAACACCCAAACATGACAAAAAAATACATGGCAGGGATGCATTCATGATGCTTAACAAAAGTCTAGCACTGAGCTACGGCCAATTCATACATTAACAAGTTCAAACAAGCATGGCAAAAATGCATATGGCAAACAGATTTCAGACAGTGAAATTAACACTTGTCTGGAATTTCAGATCAGATAGCACTCTTTGGAGCAACAAAACTACATGCTACAGGACCTGAACATGGCAAAGTAAAGCATGGCATGCAGATACTCAAAGATCTTAACAAAAGTCACTTAGTGACCTTGAGCCAAAAGGGATCAGAAAATACAATTGCAAGCATGTGAACATGGCAAAAACATAATCAGTTCTCAGACTTAGTGAAAACTGGAGCATGCTGAAAACAGATATCAAGTAGGCATGTTTACGAGCTCGATGCACTCACTACGGAGAAAGTCGTGACAAGCTAAGCATACATACATCAAGAATACACAAAATGCAACCTATACATGGCAAGAACAATAGCATAGCATGCACGGATCAACTACAACATCATCGGCAAAATCGCTAACAAGTAGACAATCTGCCCAGATTCACGAAGTAGCAAAAGTAGAGCTCGATTGACTCAAGCTAGGGTGCTCCATTATTGCAAACATAGACATGGATGGATATATCACTACAAGATTAACAAAACATCCTTACTGATCATTCTCAAAAGAGGCACGGATCACTAGGAAACAACATGAACATATGGCAACATGAGATAAACAACTCAAGGACTTAGTGGAATTGCTAAGTCCCTGAAATCAGCATTACCAAGTGCCTCACTTTGCAAGCTTGTGCTAGTCACCACACACATCACAAAAATACATGGGTTGCACCTCCGGAAAGATAGCAAAACCCTTAACAAAACATATGTAGAGCTCATGGGCATAGCATGCACACAAAAATCATGGCAAAAATGACAAATATATAAATGCAGCAACAGATCTGATAATTATCTCAAGTAGCACTCTTCCAACAGCATTTCGGGCATCAAGATGAACTCAATGAAAATGATGCAATGGAATGAAATGATGTGCTCTCTGAGATGAACATTTTGATATGCTATATGCCCAAAACGGAGTTATGGATGAGGAGTTACGACATGATGAACATAGCAAAATATTTAGGGACTTAGGGGAAAAAACAACCCCTAGGGTTTCCAGATCTGGATCTGGGCTGCGCGGACTTCAAGAACCGCCGGGATGCACTGTAGACGTCGGAGCCGGCCGGGGTTGAGGACGGAGATGGGGGGGCCGACGAGGACGGAGATGGCCGAGGCGTCGCCGAAGCTGGCCGGGCGGCGGCG
>NC_041382.1:276419379-276427088 GCF_002162155.2 Triticum dicoccoides | reverse complement strand
GGCGAGCTTGGAGGCGGGGCGGCGGAACTCCGGTCTTGGCGCGCGGCGGCCGGAGTAGCCCTGAGGCGCCGGCGCGGAGGAGGAGAAGCACCGGGCGGCGGTGGGTGGCGAGTGGGCCGCGGGGGCCGGATACGGGCTTGGCGGGCCCACACGGGATCGGCGGCGATGTGGGGCGCCCGCTGCCACGTGGCACGCCCCGGTTGGCTGCGGGCGGCGGTGGACATGTCCGGCCGGGGACGGACGTGTCCGGCCGGCGTGAGGTGGATTTTTTTTAGGGTTTGGAAGAGGGGATCCGCGAATTTCGGGAGGGTGGTGTATAAATAGGCATAGAGGGAGCTAGGAGAGTCCAAATGAGGTGCGGTTTTCGGCCACGCGATTTTGATCGAACGCTCTAGATGATGGAGAGGGTTTTGGTGGGTTTTGGGCCAACTTGGAGGGGTGTTGGGCTGCAACACACGAGGCCTTTTCGGTCCCTCGGTTAACCGTAGGAGTATCAAACGAAGTCCAAATGGTACGGAACTTTACAGGCGGTCTACCGGTAGTAAACCAAGGCCGCTTGGCAAGTCTCGGTCCAATCCGGAAATGTTTAATCCCAACACACGAAAGAAAGGTAGAAATGACCACCGGAGGAGAACGAAGCGCCGGAATGCAAAACGGACAACGGGGAAAATGCTTGAATGCATGAGATGAACACGTATGCAAATGCAATGCACATGATGACATGATATGAGATGCATGACAACGACAACAACACACAGAGACAAAGACCCGAACCCGAGAAAATAAAATAACTTAAAGCCGGAAACGGCAAGAGTTGGAGTACAAATTGGGAAAGTCATATCCGGGGTGTTACAACACTCCACCACTACGAAAGGATCTCGTCCCGATATCTAGGACTGAAAGAACGCCAGGTACTCAGAATGGAGGTGATCCTCGCGTTCCGAGATAGCTTCACGGTCGGAATGGTGTGACCACTTGACTTTGAGGAATTTGATTGACTTGTTGCGAGTCTTGCGTTCAGTCTCTTCAAGAATAGCAACGGGGTGCTCACGATAGGATAGATCTTCTTGGAGCTCAATGTCCTCGAAGTTGACGGTGTGGTCAGGAGTCTTGAAGCACTTTCGGAGCTGAGAGACATGGAACACATCATGAACATTTGCAAAGTTTGAAGGAAGCTCGAGTTGATAGGCGAGGTCGCCTCTCTTGCTGACAATCTTGAAAGGTCCCACGTATCAGGGGGCAAGCTTCCCTTTGATACCGAAGCGACGAGTACCTTTCATAGGAGAGACGCGGAGGTAAACATGATCTCCGATCTTGAAAGTCAAATCACGGTGCTTACTATCATAGTAGCTCTTCTGACGGGATTGGGCTGCTTTGAGGTTATCTCGAATGACTTTGCACATTTCCTCTGCCTCTGTGATTAAGTCATTTCCGAGAAGCTGACGTTCACCGGTTTCGGACCAGTTGAGAGGGGTACAGCACTTCCTGCCATACAGAATTTCAAAAGGGGCCTTGCTCGAACTTGCTTGAAAACTGTTGTTGTAGGAGAATTCAGCATAAGGAAGACAATCCTCCCACTTCATGCCGAAGGAGATCACACAAGCCCTGAGCATATCTTCAAGAATCTGATTGACACGCTCGACTTGACTGCTAGTTTGAGGATGGAAAGTTGTGCTGAAGTGGGGCTCTCCCCCAGGTGACGTGGCACGCCCCGGTTGGCCGGAGGCGGCGGCGGATGCTGTCTGGCCGGGGACGGACGTGTTCGGCCGGCGCGAGGTGTTTTTTTTAGGGTTTTGGACGGGGAGATCCGAAATTTGGAGAGGGGGAGGTATATATAGGCATAGAGGGAGCTAGGAGTGTCCAAATGAGGTGCGGTTTTCGACCACGCGATCGTGATCAAACGCTCTAGATGATGGAGAAGGTTTTGGTGGGTTTTGGGCCAACTTGGAGGGGTGTTGGGCTGCAACACACACGAGGCCTTTTCGGTCCCTCGGTTAACCGTTAGAGTATCAAACGAAGTCCAAATGGTACGAAACTTGACAGGCGGTCTACCGGTAGTAAACCAAGGCCGCTTGGCAAGTCTCGGTCCAATCCGGAAATGTTTAATCCCCACACACGAAAGAAAGGTAGAAATGACCACCGGAGGAGAACGAAGCGCCGGAATGCAAAACGGACAACGGGGAAAATGCTCGAATGCATGAGATGAACACGTATGCAAATGCAATGCACATGACGACATGATATGAGATGCATGACAATGACAACAACACACGGAGACATAGACCCGAACCCGAGAAAATAAAATAACTTAAAGCCGGAAACGGCAAGAGTTGGAATACATATTGGGAAAGTTACATCCGGGGTGTTACAACACTCCACCACTATGAAAGGATCTCGTCCCGAGATCTAGGACTGAAAGAACGCCGGGTACTTAGAACGGAGGTGATCCTCGCGTTCCCAGGTAGCTTCACGGTCGGAATGGTGTGACCACTTGACTTTGAGGAATTTGATTGACTTGTTGCGAGTCTTGCGTTCAGTCTCTTCAAGAATAGCAACTGGGTGCTCATGATAAGAGAGATCTTCTTGGAGCTCAATGTCCTCAAAGTTGACGGTGCGATCAGGAGTCTTAAAGCACTTTCGGAGCTGAGAGACATGGAACACGTCATGAACATTTGCAAAGTTTGAAGGAAGCTCGAGTTGATAGGCGAGCTCGCCTCTCTTGCTGACAATCTTGAAAGGTCCCACGTATCTGGGGGCAAGCTTCCCTTTGATACCGAAGCAACGAGTACCTTTCATAGGAGAGACGCGGAGGTAAACATGGTCTCCGATATCGAAAGCCAAATCATGGTGCTTTGAGGTTATCTCGAATGACTTTGCACATTTCCTCTGCCTCTATGATTAAGTCATTACCCAAAAGCTGATGTTCACCGGTTTCGAACCAGTTGAGAGGGGTACGGCACTTCCTGCCATACATGATTTCAAAAGGGGCCTTGCCCGAACTTGCTTGAAAACTGTTGTTGTAGGAGAATTCAGCATAATGAAGACAATCCTCCCACTTCATGCCGAAGGAGATCACACAAGCCCTGAGCATATCTTCAAGAATCTGATTGACACGCTCGACTTGACCGCTAGTTTGAGGATGGAAAGCTGTGCTGAAGTGGATGTTGGTGCCCATGGCCTTCTGAAAAGAATCCCAAAACTTGGAGATAAAGATGTTGCCACGGTCTGAAGAGACCACTTGTGGAATACCGTGCAGAGAGACAATTCGAGAGGTATAGAGTTCCGCCAATTGAGCTGCAGTGATTGACTCTTTGATAGGCAGAAAATGAGCCACTTTGGTGAGTTTGTCGATGACAACAAATATAGCATCATTGCCACGCTTGGACTTTGGAAACCCAGTCACGAAGTCCATCTTAATGTGGTCAAACTTCCATTCTGGAATGGCAAGAGGTTGGAGGAGACCAGCTGGCCTTTGGTGTTCTGCCTTCACTCTTCTGCAGACATCACATTCATTCACGAATTGAGCAATCTCGCGCTTCATTCGAGTCCACCAATAAGCCTACTTGAGGTCCTGATACATCTTCATGCTCCCAGGGTGGATGGAGAGGAGAGAATTGTGAGCCTCATTCATGATCACTTTATGGAGGTCACCTTTGGGCACAACAATACGATCCTCGAAGAAGAGAGTATCCTTGTCATCAAGGCGGTAACACTTGTACTTGGGTTGACTCTTGGCAATCCCAATCTTCACCTTTTTCACCATAGCATCAAGAAGCTAGGCTTGGCGAATCTGGTCTTCCAAGGTAGGAGAGACTTGAAGGTTGGCGAGGAAACCTTGAGGAACAACTTGCAGATTAAGTTTGCGGAAAGCTTCACAAATCTCGGGTTGATAAGGCTTGAGAATCAGACTATTGCAATAAGCTTTCCTGCTCAATGCGTCAGCAATTACATTGGCCTTGCCTGGAGTATACTCGATACTCGGATTATACTCTTGAATCATTTCGACCCACCGAGTTTGCCTGAGGTTGAGATTAGGCTGAGTGAAGATGTACTTGAGACTCTTGTGATCAGTGAAAATGTCCACTTTTCTTCCCAATAAGAGATGTCTCCAAGTCAAAAGAGGATGCACAACTGCCGCCAACTCGAGATCATGAGTGGGGTAGTTCTTCTCATTGGGCTTCAACTGGCGAGAGGTATAAGCAACAACTTTCTTCTCTTGCATCAACACTGCGCCAAGACCTTGGAGAGAGGCATCACAAAAGACCTCGTACGGCTTGGATTCATCAGGCGGAGTCAGAACTGGAGCAGTGATCAATTTCTCTTTCAAAGTGTTGAAAGCAATGTCACACTCCGGAGACCAAACGTACTTGACGTGCTTCTGGAGAAGATTTGAGAGAGGCTTCGCGATCTTGGAGAAGTTTTCAACAAATCTTCGACACTAGCTTGCGAGACCGAGGAAGCTACGGAGTTTCTTCACGTTCTGAGGAGGTTCCCAATTCACAATTGCAGACACCTTCTCAGGATTCACCGCAATGCCCTTGGCAGAGATGATATGACGAAGATAAAGAACCTCATCGAGCCAAAATTCGCACTTGGAGAACTTGGCATAGAACTTGTGTTCCCTCAACTTATCGAGTACCAAACGCAAGTGCTTGGCATGATCTTCCTTGTTCTTCGAGAAAACCAGAATGTCATCAAGATAGACCAAAACAAAGTCATTGGTGTAGGCGTTGAAGATGAAGTGCATCATGCGAGAGAACGTCGGAGGAGCGTTGACGAGGCCAAAAGACATGACAGTGTATTCATATGAACCATGGCTTGTCCTGAAAGCCGTCTTGGGAATATCTTGCTCACGGATACGAATCTGATGATAACCCATACGGAGATCAAGCTTGGAGAATACTTGGGCCCCTTTGAGTTGTTCGAACAGCTCATTGATGTTGGTAAGTGGGTATTTGTTCTTGATGGTCTTCTTGTTCAATGGACGGTAATCAACACAGAGTCGGTCCGTTCCATCCTTCTTCTTCACAAAAAGAACACCACAACCCCACAGAGAAGAACTAGGGTGGATGAGACCCATTCTCTCTTGAATATCGAGTTGTTTCTTCAGCTCCTTCAACTCTTCAGGTCCGAGCTTGTAAGGACGCTTGCACACAGGTTCCGTGCCGGGCTCAAGATCAATAACGAATTCAACTGGCCGGTGCGGAGGCATTCCTGGAAACTCTTCTGTAAAGACGTCTTGATATTCGCAAACGACTGGAATTTGCGAGATAGCATCCAGTTCACCCTTCTCATTGAGAGAAAATAGACGGATGGTATCGTCATTCGCGGTAAAGACAATTACATCCTCAGACGAATGAGTCAATTGAATCTGCCTGGCTGCACAATCAAGCTGAGCCTTGTGCTTAGAAAGACAATCCATCCCGAGAATAAAATCAATATCCGAGTTACCAAGAACCATTGGAGAAGCCAGAAACTTGATGTCACCCAACATGATAGAAATATCCGGGACTATTGAAGTAGCCCTCATAGACTTAGCCGGAGAAACCACTCCCATAGGTTTACCCAACATTTGCGAAACGAATTCATGCTTGGAAACAAATGATCTTGACATGAAACAATGCGATGCACCAGTGTCAAAAAGAACTTTTGCGGGAAAAGAGTTAACTGGAAAGTTACCCATGATGACATCTGATGAGTCCTCTGCCTGAGCTGCATTCAGCAAGTTGACCTTAGCGTGCTTGGGGTTATGCTTGACCACAGTTGTACTTGCCGATCTGACAGGAGGAGAAGGAGGGAGGCGCCTTTGATTGAAGCATTTGTTGGCATAGTGACCCTTCTGTTGGCACTTGTTGCACGTGACCTCTGAAAGCGGATAGTGATACGGAGCACTCGATCTTGGAGGTTGAGACGAAGTCTTGTTCTGAAAGCCAGGGTTGGGTGGGTGGGAAGATCCACTGCCACCTTTGCTCTTCTGCTGATACAGCTGCCGGAACGGAGGAGGAGGAAGCCAATACTTCTGCTGCTTGGCCACTTGAGCAGAGGAAGAAGGAGTAGCATCTCTGACTCGCTTCTTGGAAGCATCACACCTCAATTGAGCGGCCTCTTGCTTCAATGCCATGTTGTAGAACTCATCGTACCTCAAGGGCTCAAAGAGAACAAGAGCTAGCTGAATTTCTTCTCTGAGACCACCCCTGAACTGGTATATCATGCTCTTTTCATCAGGGACGTCCTGCTTGGCAAAGTGGGCGAGCTTCTGAAACAACTTGTTGTAGTCATAGACAGACAAAGAGCCTTGCTATAGGTTGCGGAATTCCTCACGCTTGCTTTCAACCATGCTCTGAGGGATATGGTGAGCTCTGAAATCTTGACGGAATTCATCCCAGGTGATAACACGTCCACCTCTGGAATCCTTGTACTGTTGGAACCATTCTGCAGCTTGATCTTTGAGTTGGAAGGAAGCGAACTTGACAAAGTCCTCAGGCCTGACGTTACTGCACTCGAAATGCTTGCATAGATCCACTAGCCAATCGGCAGCATTGGTTGCCTCAACACAATTGTTGAAAGTCTTTGGCCCGTTAGCAAGGAACTGGTTGAGTGTAGCAAAGTGATTCTGATTGTTGCCTTGGTTCCCTTGGTTGCCTTGATTATGCTCTTGAAGAATTTGCATGATCAACTGTGTGTTTGCATTGGTTGCGGCCATCACAGCTTGCCATGCCTCCGGAGGAGGTGGAGGTGGTGGCGGATCAGGATTCGGAGTCGTGCGCGTTGGAGAAGCCATCCTGAAGAGGTTGACATCCATTAGCACATTGATAGACAAATATTGAAGCTGAATCCAACGGAATGAAAATTGCAACATAAAGTCTTCACATCCGAACAAAATGAACGAATGCATTCCTCTTGAAATGGTCAGATATCCATAAATTGAGAAGCCACTTAGAATTTAGGTAGAGAAATAAATCAACAAGGTACGGATCAAGAATGAACACTCGGTAAGTGTAACACCCCGGATGTAACTTTCCCAATTTGTACTCCAACTCTTGCCGTTTCCGGCGTTAAGTTATTTTATTTCCTCGGGTTCGGGTTTTGTCTCCGTGTGTTGTTGTCGTTGTCATGCATCTCATATCATGTCATCATGTGCATTGCATTGCATACGTGTTCTCCTCATGCATTCGAGCATTTTTCCCGTTGTCCGTTTTGCATTCCGGCGCTTCATTCTCCTCTGGTGGCCAATTCTAGCTTTCTTTCGTGTGTGGGGATTAAACATTTCCGGATTGGACCGAGACTTGCCAAGCGGCCTTGGTTTACTACCGGTAGACCGCCTGTCAATTTTCGTATCATTTGGACTTCGTTTGATACTCCAACGGTTAACCGAGGGATCGAAAAGGCCTCGTGTGTGTTGCAGCCCAACACCCCTCCAATTTGGCCCAAAACCCACCAAACTCTGCTCCATGTCCTAGAGCGTTCGATCGCGATCGTGTGGCCGAAAACGGCACCTCATTTGGACTCTCCTACCTCCCTCTATGCCTATATATACACCCCCCATTCTAAATCTCAGATTCTCTCCCCCCTAACCCTGAAAAAACCTCTCTCCGCCGCACCGGACGTGTCCGGACGAGCCGGACAACGTCCGGATCTCACCCGCCGCCGCCCGCAGCCAGTGGCGTGCCGCCACGTGGCCGCCGCCGTCCCTCACCCGCCGCCGCACG
>NC_041382.1:276397585-276418615 GCF_002162155.2 Triticum dicoccoides | reverse complement strand
ACTTCGCCGCTCGCCGCCTCCTCCGCCTCGCCGTCGTCGCCGACCACCGCGGCGACCCGAGCCGCCGCCGCCCCGGTCTCCGCCGCCTCGGCCCTGCTTCGTCCTCGCCGTCCGGCGACCTCGGCCCCCCTCTCTCCGGCGAGCTTCGTCCGATTCCGGTGAACAGGAGCACGAACTCCGGCGAGCTCAGATCTGGCCTCGGTTTGTGCGCCGCGAGGAACCCTAGATCTAGCGGTTGACTTTTCCCCTCTCCTCCTGAATTTTTATGCATACTTTGACCTGTGATATCTCCGCATCCGTAGCTCCGATTTGGGCATATAGCATATCAAAATGTTCCTCTCGACGAGTAAATCATTTCATTCCATTGCATCATTTTCATTTGAGCTCATCTTGATGCCCGAAATGCTGTTAGAAGAGGCCTTCGTGAGTTAATTGTCAGATCTGCTAGTTCATCTTAGACTTTTGTCATTTTTGCCATGATTATTGTGTGCATGATATGCCTGTGAGTCCTTCATATGTTTTGTTAAGCATCTTGTTATCTTTCCAGAGGTGCAACCCATGCATGTTTGTGATGTGTGTGGTGACTTGTGCAAACTTGCAAAGTGAGGCACCCGGTGAATCTGTTTTCAGAGACTTAGTAGTTTTCACTAAGTCTGGGATTATTTAGTTCATGATGCCATATGTTCTTGTTGATTCCTAGTGATCCGTGCCTCTTTTGAGGATGATCAGTAAGGGAGTTTTGTTAATCCTGTAGTGCTCTATCCATCCATGTCTTTGTTTGCAATTATGGAGCACCCTAGCTTGAGTCAATCGAGCTCTACTTTTGCTTCGTTGCGAATCTGGGCAGATCGTCAACTTGTTTGCGATTTTGCCGATGCTATTGTAGTTGATCCATGCATGCTATGCCTTTGTTCTTGCCATGTCTAGCTTGTATTTTGTGCCTTATTAGTGGATGTATGCCTGCCTTTCCATGACTTGCACTGTAGTGAGTGCATCGAGCTCGTAAACATGCCTTCGTGAGTTATATTTCAGCATGTCCCAGTTTTCACTAAGTCTGAAAATTGATTATGTTTTTGCTATGTTCGTGTGCTTGTTACTATATTTTCTGCTCCCTTTTGGCTCAAGGTCACTAAGGTACTTTTGTTAAGCTTGTTGAGTAGCTCCATGCCATGTCTTTCTTTGTCATGTTCAGGTCCTGTAGCATGTTGTTTTGTTGCTCCGAAGAGGGCTATATGATCTGAAATTCCAGACAAGTGTTAATTTCACTAAGTCTGAGATCTGTTTTACCATTTGCGTTTTTGCCATGCTTGTTTGAACCTGTTAATGGATGATTTGACCGTAGCTCAGTGCTAGACTTTTGTTAAGCATCTTGTGTGCATCCCTGCCATGTATTTTGTTGTCATGTTTGGTAGCTGTAGCATGTTCATCTCATTGCATTTAGATGCCTACTTGCTGTAAATTGCAGACCGGTGTCATTTTGAATCACTTGCCATTTCCAAACCGTAACTCCGGTTCCGGCGTTCTTTATATCGTTTTCAAGCGATTTCGTCTCATCTTTCCAGTGGCACCCATGGAATTCCAAGTTGAGGCAAGGTTCATGCATTTCCTGTCATATCTTGCATTTTGTATCCCGCATCGCATCCCGCATAGCATATCATCATTTCATCATATTGCTTGGTCTTGCACATGGTTGATTGTATACTTGTTGCTTGTTTGTCTTGTTTGGGTAGAGCCGGGAGACGAGTTCACTAACGAGGAGCCCGTTGAGTTTGCTTTTGAGGATCCAGTCAACTCTGACAACCGTGCAGGCAAGATGATCATACCCTCGAAATCACTACTATCTTTGCTATGCTAGTTTGCTTGCTCTTTTGCTATGCCATTGCTACGATGCCTACCACTTGCTTGTCAGCCTCCCAAATTGCCATGTCAAACCTCTAACCCACCATTGTCCTAGCAAACCGTTGATTGGCTATGTTACCGCTTTGCTCAGCCCCTCTTATAGTGTTGCTAGTTGCAGGTGAAGATTGGAGGCCGTTCCTTGTTGGAACATCATTTATTTACTTGTTGGGATATCATTATATTGCTGTGTTATCTTAATGCATCTATATACTTGGTGAAGGGTGGAAGGCTCGGCCTCTCGCCTAGTGTTTTGTTCCACTCTTGCCGCCCTAGTTTCCGTCATATCGGTGTTATGTTCCCGGATTTTGCGTTCCTTACGCGATTGGGTTATAATGGGAACCCCTTGATATTTTGCCTTGCTTAAAGCTTTTCCAGCAATGCCCAACCTTGGTTTTACCATTTGCCACCTAGCCTTTTCTTTCCCTTGGGTTCTGCAGACTCAAGGGTCATTTTATTTTAACCCCCCGGGCCAGTGCTCCTCTAAGTGTTGGTCCACCTGTCAGCTACCGGTGGCCACCAGGGGAAACTCTGGGCTGGCCTACCCATACCTAGGACAATCTGAGTGTGCCCTGAGAAAGAGATATGTGCAGCTCCTATTGGGATTTGTCGGCACATTCGGGCGGTGTTGTTGGTCTTGTTTTAACCTGTCAAAGTGTCTTGAGTTACCGAGATACCGAGTCTGATCGGAACGTCTTGGGAGGAGGTCTATTCCTTCGTTGACCGTGAGAGCTTGTCATGGGCTAAGTTGGGACTCCCCTGCAGGGATTGAACTTTCAAAAGCCATGCCCGCGGTTATGGGCAGATGGGAATTTGTTAATGTCCGGTTGTAGATAACTTGAACCTTAACTTAATTAAAATGAATCAACCGAGTGTGTTACCGTGATGGCCCCTTCTCGGCGGAGTCCGGGAAGTGGACACGGTGTTGGAGTAATGTTTGCGCAGGCTGCCCTCTAGTTTCTCGCTCATGCTTTGCCTCCTCTTCTCGCTCTCTTTTGCGAATAAGTTAGCCACCATACATGCTAGTCGCTAGCTGCAGCTCCACTCATATGTTACCTTGCCTTACCTATAAGCTTGAATAGTCTTGATCGCGAGGGTGCGAGATTGCTGAGTCCCAGTGGCTCACAGATTCCTACTATACCAGATGCAGGTCCAGGTGATTCCGCTCCAGGTGACGATTATGAGCTCAAGTGGGAATTCGACGAAGACTCTCAACGATATTATGTTTCCTTTCCCGATGATCAGTAGTGGTGCCTAGTTGGGGGTGATTGGGACCGTGTCGCATGTTGGGTTCTCTTTTATTTTGGTGCCGTAGTCGGGCCTTGAGTGTATGGATGATGTAATGTTATTTATGTACTTGATTGACGTGGCGAGTGTAAGCCAACTATGTTATCTCCCCTTTATTATTCATATTATATGGGATGTTGTGAAGATTACCTAACTTGCGACATATGCCTTCAATGCGATTATGTCTCTAAGTCGTGCCTCGACATGTGGGAGCTATAGTCGCATCGAGGGTGTTACAAGTTGGTAATCAGAGCCTTCCCCGACCTTAGGAGCCCCATTGCTTGATCGTTTTTAGCGGCCAAGTTGTGTCTAGAAAAAATGTTTTGAGTCATTTAGGAATTATATATCGGAGAGATTAGGAATTCTTTTTACTTCCCAGTCTCCTCATCGCTCTGGTAAGGCATCCTGACGTAGAGTTTTGACTCTTCTCTTCTCAAATTTCACCAAAAAAAATTTAGGATCACGCGGGTATCTTGGAATCGTTCCGATGGTTTTATGATGAGAACATTGTCTTGGTGCCTCCTGTCAGGGGTTTAGTGGAAGTGTCCCGGGGAGTTGAGCTCTGAGGTGTTGTCATCATAATTTTATTGTTGCAATTCTGGAATACCTGAGTCTAGTACGCCGACATCGAAAATCTCTTTTATGCAGTTCGTTGGTGAGATAACCTCGACGCCACCCAGTACTGGGGCGGGAGTTCGGGAGTATCGCCATAACTTGTATAACGGATGCTTTTCGAAGGTTGAGGTAGATGGTTTCCGAAGGTTTCTTGGTTATGTGTTGAAGGATGGATACAGCTGGATGTAGGAATTGCTAGTTTGGGTGAGATATTATGCTTCCCCTGTATCCCCAACACCTGATTGCATAACCGGAAAAGTTCAGGAGTTTCATAGGTGGGAATTCTAGTAGCTCTAGTTCTTCTTCCACGGATATTGGTTTGAGATTGGGATTTCTTACCAATTATTCGTTCTTGATCCGTACCTTGTTGGTTTATTTCTCTACCTTAACTCTACGTGGCTTCTCAATTTATGGATATGTGACCATTTCAAGAGGAATGCATCCGTTCATTTTGTTCGAATGTGAAGACTATATGTTGAAATTTTCATTCCGTTGGATTCAGCTTCAATATTTGTCTGTCAATGTGCTAATGGTGGTCAACCTCTTCAGGATGGCTCCTCCAACGCGCACGACTCTGAATCCTGATCCGCCACCACCTCCACCTCCTCCAGAGGCATGGCAAGCTCTGATGGCCGCAACCAATGCAAACACACAGCTGATCATGTAAATTCTCCAAGAGCGCAATCAAGGCAGTCAAGGGAATCAAGGCAGCAATCAGGGTCACTTTGCTACACTCAACCAGTTCCTTGCTAATGGGCCAAAGACTTTCAGCAATTGTGTTGAGGCAACCGATGCTGATGATTGGCTTGTGGATCTGTGTAAGCATTTCGAGTGCAGTAACGTCAGGCCTGAGGACTTTCTTAAGTTCGCTTCCTTCCAACTCAAAGATCAAGTTGCAGAATGGTTCCAGCAGTACATGGATTCCAGAGGTGGACGTGTTATCACTTGGGATGATTTCCGTCGAGATTTCCGAGCTCATCATATTCCGCAGAGCGTGGTTGAAAGCAAGCGTGAGGAATTCCGCAATCTGAAGCAAGGCTCTTTGTCTGTCTACGACTACAACAAGTTGTTCCAGAAGCTTGCCCGCTTTGCCAAGCAGGACGTCCCTGATGAGAAGAGCATGATATATCAGTTCAGAGGTGGTCTCAGAGAAGAAATTCAGCTCGCTCTTGTTCTTTTGAGCCCTTGAGGTACGATGAGTTCTACAACATGGCACTGAAGCAAGAGGTTTCTCAGTTGAGGTGTGATGCTTCCAAGAAGCGAGTCAGAGATGTTACTCCTTCTTCCTCTACTCAAGTGGCCAAGCAGCAGAAGTTTTGGCTTCCTCCTCCTCCGTTCCATCAGCCGTATCAGCAGAAGAGCAAAGGTGGCAGTGGTTCTTCCCACCCACCCAACCCTGGCTTTCAGAACAAGACTTCGTCTCAAGCCCCAAGATCGAGTGCTCCGTATCACCGTCCGCTTTCAGAGGTCACGTGCAACAAGTGCCAACAGAAGGGTCACTATGCCAACAAGTGTCTCAACCAGAGGCGTCTTCCTCCTCCTCCTCCTGTCAGATCGGCAAGTACAGATGTGGTCAAGCATAATCCCAAGCATGCCAAGGTCAATTTGATGAATGCAGCTCAGGCAGAGGACTCGTCAGATGTGATCATGTGTAACCTTCCTGTTAATGATATTCCCGCAAAAGTTTTTTTTGACACTGGTGCATCGCATTGCTTCATCTCGAGACCGTTTACAAATAGGCATGAATTGGTTTCGCAAGTTTTGCCTAGTCCTTTAGCAGTTGTCTCTCTCGATAAGCGCATGCAGGCTAACTCCATCATTCCGGATGTTTCTATCACTTTGGGTGACTACAGGTTCTTGGCTTCTCCTACGGTTCTCGGTGACTCGGATATTGATCTTATTCTCGGAATGGATTGGCTTTCTAAGCACAAGGCTCAGCTTGATTGTGCAGCCAGGCAGATTCAATTGACTCATTCGTCTGAGGATGTAATTGTCTTTGCCGCTCGTGATGATACCATTCGTCTGTTTTCTCTCAATGAGAAGGGTGAATTGGATGCCATCTCTCAAATTCCAGTCGTTTGCGAATACCAAGACGTCTTTCCAGAAGAGCTTCCAGGAATGCCTCCGCACCGGCCAGTTGAATTCATTATTGATCTTGATCCTGGCACGGAACCTGTGTGCAAACGTCCTTACAAGCTCGGACCTGAAGAGTTGAAGGAGCTGAAGAAGCAACTCGATGAGCAAGAAAGAATGGGTCTCATCCGGCCTAGTTCTTCTCCATGGGGTTGTGGTGTTCTTTTTGTGAAGAAGAAGGATGGAACGGACCGACTTTGTGTTGATTACCGTCCAGTGAACAAGAAGACCATCAAGAACAAATACCCACTTCCCAACATCAATGAGCTGTTCGAACAACTCAAAGGTGCCCAAGTATTCTCCAAGCTTGATCTCCGTATGGGTTATCACCAGATTCGCATTCGTGAAGAAGATATTCCCAAGACAGCATTCAGAACAAGCTTTGGTTCATATGAATACACTGTCATGTCTTTTGGCCTCGCCAACGCTCCTCCGATGTTCTCTCGCATGATGAACTTCATCTTCAACGCCTACACCAATGACTTTGTTTTGGTCTATCTCGACGACATTCTGGTTTTCTCGAAGAACAAGGAAGATCATGCCAAAAACTTTCGTTTGGTTCTCGATAAGCTGAGGGAACATCAGTTCTACGCCAAGTTCTCCAAGTGTGAATTTTGGCTCAATGATGTTCTTTATCTTGGTCATATCATCTCTGCCAAGGGCATTGCCGTGAATCCTGAGAAGGTGTATGCAATTGTGAATTGGGAACCTCCTCAGAACGTGAAGCAACTCCACAGTTTTCTCGGTCTCGCAAGCTATTGCCGAAGATTCGTTGAAAACTTTTCTAAGATCGCGAAGCCTCTCTCTAATCTTCGTCAGAAGCACGTCAAGTACGTTTGGTCTCCGGAGTGTGATATTGCTTTCAAAACTTTGAAAGAGAAATTGTTCACTGCTCCAGTTCTGACTCCGCCTGATGAATCCAAGCCGTACGAGGTCTTTTGTGATGCCTCTCTCCAAGGTCTTGGCACAGTTTTGATGCAAGAGAAGAAAGTTGTTGCTTATACATCTCGCCAGTTGAAGCCTAATGAGAAGAACTACCGCACTCATGATCTCGAGTTGGCGGAAGTTGTGCATGCTCTTTTGACTTGGAGACATCTTCTATTGGGAAGAAAAGTGGACATTTTCACTGATCACAAGAGTCTCAAGTACATCTTCACTCAGCCTAATCTCAACCTCAGGCAAACTCGATGGGTCGAAATGATTCAAGAGTATAATCCGAGTATTGAGTATACTCCAGGCAAGGCCAATGTGATTGCTGACGCTTTGAGCAGGAAAGCTTACTGCAACAGTCTGATTATCAAGCCTTATCAACCCGAGCTTTGTGAAGCTTTCCGCAAACTTAATCTGCAAGTTGTTCCTCAAGGTTTCCTCGCCAACCTTCAAGTCTCTCCTACCTTGGAAGACCAGATTCGCCAAGCCCAGCTTCTTCATGCTATGGTGAAAAGGTGAAGATTGGGATTGCCAAGAGTCAGTCCAAGTACAAGTGCTACCGCCTTGATGACAAGGACACTCTCTTCTTTGAGGATCGTATTGTTGTGCCCAAAGGTGACCTCCGTAAAGTGATCATGAACGAGGCTCACAATTCTCTCCTCTCCATCCACCCTGGGAGCACGAAGATGTATCAGGACCTTAAGCAAGCTTATTGGTGGACTCGAATGAAGCGCGAGATCGCTCAATTCGTGAATGAATGTGATGTCTACAGAAGAGTGAAGGCAGAACACCAAAGGCCAGCTGGTCTCCTCCAACCTCTTGCCATTCCAGAATGGAAGTTTGACCACATTGAGATGGACTTCCTGACTGGGTTTCCAAAGTCCAAGCGTGGCAATGATGCTATATTCGTTGTCATCGACAAACTCACCAAAGTGGCTCATTTTCTGCCTATCAAAGAGTCGATCACTGCAGCTCAATTGGTGGAACTCTATACCTCCCGTAATGTCTCTCTGCACGGTATTCCTCAAGTGATCTCTTCAGACCGTGGCAGCATCTTTACCTCAAAGTTTTGGGATTCTTTCCAGAAGGCCATGGGTACCAACATCCGCTTCAGCACAGCTTTCCATCCTCAAACAAGCGGTCAAGTCGAGCGTGTCAACCAGATTCTTGAAGATATGCTCAGGGCTTGTGTGATCTCCTTCGGCATGAAGTGGGAGGATTGTCTTCCTTATGCTGAATTCTCCTATAACAACAGTTTTCAAGCAAGTTCGGGCAAGGCCCCTTTTGAAATTCTGTATGGCAGGAAGTGCCGTACCCCTCTCAACTGGTCTGAAACCGGTGAACGTCAGCTTTTGGGTAATGACTTAATCACAGAGGCAGAAGAAATGTGCAAAGTCATTCGAGATAACCTCAAAGCATCCCAATCCCGCCAGAAGAGCTACTATGATAGTAAGCACCGTGATTTGGCTTTCAAGATCGGAGATCATGTTTACCTCCATGTCTCCCCTATGAAAGGTACTCGTCGCTTTGGTATCAAAGGGAAGCTTGCCCCTAGATACCTGGGACCTTTCAATATTGTCAGCAAGAGAGGCGACCTCGCCTATCAACTCGAGCTTCCTTCAAACTTTGCAAATGTTCATGACGTGTTCCATGTCTCTCAGCTTCGAAAGTGCTTCAAAACTCCTGACCGCACCGTCAACTTCGAGGACATTGAGCTCCAAGAAGATCTCTTTTATCATGAGCACCGAGTTGCTATTCTTGAAGAGACTGAACGCAAGACTCGCAACAAGTCAATCAAATTTCTCAAAGTCAAGTGGTCACACCATTCCGACCGTGAAGCTACCTGGGAACGTGAGGATCACCTCCGTTCTGAGTACCCGGCGTTCTTTCAGTCCTAAATCTCGGGACAAGTTCTTTTCGTAGTGGTGGAGTGTTGTAACACCCCGGATGTAACTTTCCCAATTTGTACTCCAACTCTTGCCGTTTCCGGCGTTAAGTTATTTTATTTCCTCGGGTTCGGGTTTTTGTCTCCGTGTGTTGTTGTCTTTGTCATGCATCTCATATCATGTCATCATGTGCATTGCATTTGCATACGTGTTCTTCTCATGCATTCGAGCATTTTTCCCGTTGTCCGTTTTGCATTCCGGCGCTTCGTTCTCCTCCGGTGGCCAATTCTAGCTTTCTTTCATGTGTGGGGATTAAACATTTCCGGATTAGACCGAGACTTGCCAAGCGGCCTTGGTTTACTACCGGTAGACCGCATGTCAAGTTTCGTATCATTTGGACTTCGTTTAATACTCCAACGGTTAACCGAGGGACCGAAAAGGCCTCATGTGTGTTGCAGCCCAACACCCCTCCAATTTGGCCCAAAACCCACCAAACTCTGCTCCATGTCCTAGAGCGTTCTATCACGATCGCGTGGCCGAAAACCGCACCTCATTTGGACTCTCCTAGCTCCCTCTATGCCTATATATACACCCCCCATTCTAAATCTCGGATTCTCTCCCCCCTAACCCTAAAAAAAACTTCTCTCCGCCGCAACGGACGTGTCCGGACGAGCCGGACAACGTCCGGATCTCACCCGCCGCCGCCCGCAGCCAGTGGCATGCCGCCACGTGGCCGCCGTCGTCCCTCACCCGCCGTGGCCCGGGAGGCCCAAACCGGGCCCCCGCGAGCCCATCCGCCGCCGCCCGCGCCTCCCAGTGCCCGCGCCCGAGCGCCGCCGCCTCCCTCGGCTCCGGTGGCCGGCGCCGCCGCGCCGCATGGCCGCCGCATCGCCGTACTTCGCCGCTCGCCGCCTCCTCCGCCTCGCCGTCGTCGCCGACCACCGCGGTGACCCGAGCCGCCGCCGCCCCGGTCTCCGCCGCCTCGGCCCCGCTTCGTCCTCGCCGTCCGGCGACCACGGCCCCCCTCTCTCCGGCGAGCTTCGTCCGATTCCGATGAACAGGAGCATGAACTCCGGCGAGCTCAGATCTGGCCTCGGGGAGGAACCCTAGATCTAGCGGTTGACTTTTCCCCTCTCCTCTTGAATTTTTATGCATACTTTGACCTGTGATATCTCCGCATCCGTAGCTCCGATTTGGGCATATAGCATATCAAAATGTTCTTCTCGACGAGTACATCATTTCATTCCATTGCATCATTTTCATTTGAGCTCATCTTGATGCCCGAAATGCTGTTAGAAGAGGCCTTCGTGAGTTAATTGTCAGATCTGCTAGTTCATCTTAGACTTTTGTCATTTTTGCCATGATTATTGTGTACATGATATGCCTCTGAGTCCTTCATATGTTTTGTTAAGCATCTTGTTATCTTTCCAGAGGTGCAACCCATGCATTTTTGTGATGTGTGTGGTGACTTGTGCAAGCTTGCAAAGTGAGGCACCCGGTGAATCTGTTTTCAGAGACTCAGTAGTTTTCACTAAGTCTGGGATTATTTAGTTCATGATGCCATATGTTCTTGTTGATTCCTAGTGATCCGTGCCTCTTTTGAGGATGATCAGTAAGGGAGTTTTGTTAATCCTGTAGTGCTCTATCCATCCATGTCTTTGTTTGCAATTATGGAGCACCCTAGCTTGAGTCAATCGAGCACTACTTTTGCTTCGTTGCGAATCTGGGCAGAACGTCAACTTGTTTGCGATTTTGCCGATGCTATTGTAGTTGATCCATGCATGCTATGCCTTTGTTCTTGCCATGTCTAGCTTGTATTTTGTGCCTTCTTAGTGGATGTATGCTTGCCTTGCCATGACTTGCACCGTAGTGAGTGCATCGAGATTGTAAACATGCCTTCGTGAGTTATATTTCAGCATGTCCCAGTTTTCACCAAGTCTGAAAACTGATTATGTTTTTGCTATGTTCGTGTGCTTGTTACTATATTTTGTGATCCCTTTTGGCTCAAGGTCACTAAGGTACTTTTGTTAAGCTTGTTGAGTAGCTCCATGCCATGTCTTTCTTTGTCATGTTCAGGTCCTGTAGCATGTTGTTTTGTTGCTCCGAAGAGGGCTATATAATCTGAAATTCCAGACAAGTGTTAATTTCACTAAGTCTGAGATCCGTTTTACCATTTGCGTTTTTGCCATGCTTGTTTGAACCTGTTAATGCATGATTTGGCCGTAGCTCAGTGCTAGACTTTTGTTAAGCATCTTGTGTGCATCTCTGCCATGTATTTTGTTGTCATGTTTGGTAGCTGTAGCATGTTCATCTCATTGCATTTAGATGCCTACTTGCTGTAAATTGCAGACCGGTGTCATTTTGAATCGCTTGCCATTTCCAAACCGTAACTCCGATTCCGGCGTTCTGTATATCGTTTTCAAGCGATTTCGTCTCATCTTTCCAGTGGCACCCTTGGAATTCCAAGTTGAGGCCAGGTTCATGCATTTCCTGTCATATCTTGCATTTTGCATCCCGCATCGCATCCCGCATAGCATATCACCATTTCATCATATTGCTTGGTCTTGCACGTGGTTGATTGTATCCTTGTTGCTTGTTTGTCTTGTTTGGGTAGAGCTGGGAGACGAGTTCGCTAACAAGGAGCCCGTTGAGTTTGCTTTTGAGGATCCAGTCAACTCTGACATCCGTGCAGGCAAGATGATCATACCCTCGAAATCACTACTATCTTTGCTATGCTAGTTTGCTCGCTCTTTTGCTATGCCATTGCTACGATGCCTACCACTTGCTTGTCAGCCTCTCAAATTGCCATGTCAAACCTCTAACCCACCATTGTCCTAGCAAACCGTTGATTGGCTATGTTACCGCTTTGCTCAGCCCCTCTTATAGCGTTGCTAGTTGCAGGTGAAGATTGGAGGCTGTTCCTTGTTGGAACATCATTTATTTACTTGTTGGGATATCATTATATTACTATGTTATCTTAATGCATCTATATACTTGGTGAAGGGTGGAAGGCTCGGCCTCTCGCCTTGTGTTTTGTTCCACTCTTGCCGCCCTAGTTTCCGTCATATCGGTGTTATGTTCCCGGATTTTGTGTTCCTTACGCGGTTGGGTTATAATGGGAACCCCTTGATATTTCGCCTTGATTAAAGCTTTTCCAGCAATGCCCAACCTTGGTTTTACCATTTGCCACCTAGCCTTTTCTTTCCCTTGGGTTCTGCAGACTCAAGGGTCATCTTATTTTAACCCCCCGGGCCAGTGCTCCCCTGAGTGTCGGTCCACCTGTCAGCTACCGGTGACCACCAGGGGCAACTCTGGGCTGGCCTACCCGTACCTAGGACAATCTGAGTGTGCCCTATGAAAGAGATATGTGCAGCTCCTATCGGGATTTGTCGGCACATTCGGGCGGTGTTGCTGGTCTTGTTTTAACCTGTCGAAGTGTCTTGAGTTACCGAGATACCGAGTCTGATGGGAACATCTTGGGAGGAGGTCTATTCCTTCGTTGACCGTGAGAGCTTGTCATGGGCTAAGTTGGGACTCCCCTGCAGGGATTGAACTTTCGAAAGTCGTGCCCGCGGTTATGGGCAGATGGGAATTTGTTAATGTCCGGTTGTAGATAACTTGAATCTTAACTTAATTAAAATGAATCAACCGAGTGTGTTACCGTGATGGCCCCTTCTCGGCGGAGTCCAGGAAGTGGACACGGTGTTGGAGTAATGCTTGCGCAGGTTGCCCTCTAGTTTCTCGCTCGTGCTTTGCCTCCTCTTCTCGCTCTCTTTTGCGAATAAGTTAGCCACCATACATGCTAGTCGCTTGCTGCAACTCCACTCATATGTTACCTTGCCTTGCCTATAAGCTTGAATAGTCTTGATCGCGATGGTGCGAGATTGCTGAGTCCCTATGGCTCACAGATTCCTACTATACTAGATGCAGGTCCAGGTGTCCGCTCCAGGTGATGATTATGAGCTCAAGTGGGAGTTCGACGAAGACTCTCAACGATATTATGTTTCCTTTCCCGATGATCAGTAGTGGTGCCCAGTTGGGGGTGATTGGGACCGTGTCGCATGTTGGGTTCTCTTTTATTTTGGCGCCGTAGTCGGGCCTTGAGTGTATGGATGATGTAATGTTATTTATGTACTTGATTGACGTGGCGAGTGTAAGCCAACTATGTTATCTCCCCTTTATTATTCATATTATATGGGATGTTGTGAAGATTGCCTAACTTGCGACATATGCCTTCAATGCGATTATGTCTCTAAGTTGTGCCTCGACACGTGGGAGCTATAGTCGCATCGAGGGTGTTACAGGGTCCGCCGGAGGACGTAGGAGTGTCGGATTGCAAAACGGACAACGGGGAAGATGCTCGGATGCAAGAGACGAACACGTATGCAAATGAGATGCACATGATGGCATGATATGAAATGCATGACATGAACAAAATGTAAAACGAAGACAAAACCCAACCACGAAGGGAAATCTCATAACTTAAAGCCGAAAATGGCAGAGTCGGAGTTACAAATATGGTAAGTTACATCCGGGGTGTTACACATGAACATGATATGAAGCATTTGGTTGCCATGACGGAATGAAAGAGGGTGCCATGGTGGCGAATCCGAAAATGATGCCATAGCAACATATCGGTTCTGGTAACTCGATTGAGATACCGATGCAAAAGAGAAGTGTGCGGATGTGTGGAACACACAAGAGATGGTGGGGTGGTCCCAATTACCGAGTGTCCCACGGGTCGACGGCGGTGTCAAACGAGGGATCAACTAACGTTCACGGGCAGATACAACATCTAAACATGCATCTCATACAACACATGCATTCGTCCACGGGAGTTCGTCTCGGCGGTTATACCTTCGAAGCATGCAAACGGGACGGTTCGGGTTCGGTGCAAAGTAGAGGAAGTAGGCGTTCTCGGGGCGTTCGTAGTGGGGGTAGTCGCTCATGTTCGGAAAGCAGTAGAGGTACGGGTCTTCGACAACGGTCGTCGTTCACGCTCCGAGGTCGTCGGTAAAGGTTCTCTCAATCTCGGCGATGGTAGTGGTACACATTTTCGTAGATGTTCGAGTCATTGGTAGCGGTACTTGGTGAATCCCAAAATGGTATTGGCGTCTTCGCGCGTAGGGGTACTTGGCGTTTTCGTGTAGCCGAACTTGAGGGTCATCGACGTCGGGGTACTTGGGGTCTTCAGACTTGCCGGCTTGATGTGGTCGAAGTGGACAGCTGACAGGAGGTGCTCGTGGTCGTCGGTGTTATGTGTGCATTCATCAGAGCGGGGACTTGGTGAAAACCCCCGAAGGCGCTGCTCATTCATTTGACAGGGGGGAAACAGCAGTAGCAGCAGGCATCGCAGGAGTCAACGGACACGGTCGTCGCTGGACTTGGGGAAGCAAGGAAGGAGCTGGGGACTTGGCGCACCGGGGATGATTTCACGCCGGCGAGGGTGCAGAGGTCCATGGCACGGCTCCTATCTACGTGGACGAGACAAGGAGGATCTGCTGCCATTCGTCCCGGCGCTCAACAGAGGGACGCGGGCGGGATTTGGCGGCGGGGCCCCAGCAGCAGGGAGGCGCGGCCATGGCGGGGCTTGAGCTCCTGGCGATGGCGCGAGGAGCTTGAGGGCACGGCGCGGTGAGAGGGTGCTGCAGGCGGGAATGGCTGAAGATGGTGGTGGAGCCACACGGCTCGGCGGAAGCAGGGGCGGCAGAGCGCCATGGCTGATGTCGGGCCACGCTCGGCGACGGGAGGCGGTGCTGGACCCGAGCGCAGGAGGGCAGCAGAAGCGGAGGCGGGCCAAGGTGGAGCTTGAGGGCGCAGACCTGGCTCTGGCGGAGCTTCATGGTGAGACGGCCATGGCTGGCCTCGGGCGCATGGAAAGGAAGGGAAGGAGGGAAGCTGGGGACGAGCGGGATCAGGCGCAGGGTGGAGGAGGATGGGGATCGAGCTGAGGCTCTCCCTGGCAGCGCTGATGTGAGGAGGAGGGGATCGAACGGGCTAGGGTTAAGAGGAGGGGGTGGATGGGCCTAGCAGATGGGCCTAAATGGCTTGCTGGAGGTCGGCCTGGAGGCCCAGCTTGACCTTGGGCCACTTCTGTGGGAAGGGAAAAGCCAGGAGGCCTGCTTGGCTGGCCAAAAGAAAGAAAAGGGTTTCTTTTCCATATCTCAGGAAACGAAAAGAGCCAAGGAATTTATTTGGAGGTTCAATAAACCTGAAGTTAACTGAAAAGGTATGTGACTACTTTGACATAATTCCAAAACTCCATAACTAGATTTGGAGCAAGGGGAGAAGGATGGAGGATTTAAATAATTTAGAGACGAGAGGAGTTTCAAATGCAAGTGTGTTATGGTCAATTCCAAATTAATGGAATATTTACTATAGCTCCCTAATAATATTGAGAGGCTTTAATATGTTATAAAGAGAATCACCATCTGAATTTCCTCGGTTTAAATAGATCAGAAGATCTATGCAAGTTATTTAGTTCAGTTTAAAAAAATGAAATGACATGATGGCATGATGACATGATGCAATGCAAAAATAAAAGAGCAAGCAAAAGAAACACACGGCGGCAACGAAATTACTGGAAGGCATCTGGAGCGCCGGTCTCGGGGCGTCACATCCCTGCATCCAATTCATTGCAAATCTTTGTGAGATCGTATTTGCCTAGTGAGCTGAGATGACTATTGCTCTTTCTCTATGTTGAACTCGGTCACACCGGTTTATCACTTTCGGTCAAACCGAACCAATTCGGTGCTACCAAAGTAAAAACTCGGTGTTACCGATTCAGTACTCAGAAGACAATTTGCCACCTGCACCTTGCACTTTTGTTTCAGCTCCACTCAATGATTCTTGTCCTCTACCAGCATCACATTCTATATGCTGCTTTGCTCTATGACTCAAGGAGCAAACCTATTTTGACTCACACTCCAGAAGATCCCTTCTTGAAAATTGATGTCAAAGGGGGAGAGAGAGCTCACATCAAAGCTTAATCATATCAAAAGGGGGAGAGAGAGGAATCACATCAAAGGCCCCAGATGCTTGGTGTTCAAGAGGAGAGAAGTCACATGTCTTTAAGAGGGGAAAGATATGTTAGTTTGTGTTATGATTATTGTGTTTGTAATTTGATCTGTTTTGCTCTGATTTTGTTTACCTACTTTATCCCATTATCCAATAGAAGATTCAGGGGGAGACATACTGCTAGGGAAGGAAGTCTTTCAATTCATTGCATACCTTTTACCTTTGGGAACATGTCTATATCCAATAGAGTACCCAGTACACACACTCTACATGTCATCCCAGTCTTGGTACTCTTGTGGCTCTTTGGTTTGCTCCGTCTAGTAGTTGTACCTGTGTTATCTAACCTTGTTTACTCAAGTTCATCTCTTCCTAAGCCAGCTCAAGACCACAAGGTAAGTATATGCATCACACTCATGTGCATGAAGATTTCTTGCTAATGTACATATTGTTTGCAAGAAGGAATCGTGAACATGAAGTTACACTTCACATATTCACATCATTTGCTCCGATGCATATAGCCAAGATACATGTAACACATTGCTTGCTCTGTCATGTTTATTTATTCACATGCTCTTACATTCCATATTGACATGGTTGCATACATGTAGCAGGAGCCTATGCATGTTACATGTACTTCCAAAGCTTTACTTGTTATTCTCCATATCTTTATCTAAAGCTTTGATGTATGTTGTCATCAATTACCAAAAAGAGAGATTGAAAGCACAAGTGCTCCCTGGGTGGTTTTGGTAATTAATGTCAACATATCTCCTGTTGGACTAATGTTTTTATCTAGAATATTTCAGGCAAGTTCAACAGATGGAGTGGCATGGACAAGAAGATGTGGAACCCCTTCAAAATGCTAAGGACAAAAGATTGGCTCAAGCTCTAAAGCTCAAGACTCTACATTTTAATTTTGGTGATCCAAGATCACATTGAGTCCATAGGAAAAGCCAATACTATTAAAAGGGGATGAGGTGTTGCTTAATAGCTTGCTTGCCCAAAGTGCTTAGTAATATGCTCCAAAAGCCCTCAACCACTTTCTCATATCCACATATGTCCCAAACCAAAAGTCAAACTCGGCCCCACCAAAACACTCTATCCGGCGCCACCGAGTTCACTTGACATAGCCACTGCCAGAATCCCTAATCAGTTCGGTCTCACCGATGGGATCTCGGTCTCACCGAGATGGGCTTGCAAACTCTTTGTTACCTATTGCAATAATTTCGGTCCCACCGAGATATGTAATCGGTCCCACCGAGTTTGCTTGACCAACTCTCTGTTTTGCTTATTACCAAAATCGATCCCACCGAGTTTATGTAATCGGTCCAACCGAGATGAGGTTTTACCCTAACCCTAGCACATCGGTCCCACCGAGTTGATCATATTGGTCCCACCGAAATGCCTAATGGTCACATTATGAACTAAGTCGGTCAGACCGAGTTTTCTGATTCGGTCCCACCGAGTTTGGTGATTTGTGTGTAACGGTTAGATTTTGTGTGGAGGCTATATATACCCCTCCACCCACTCTTCATTCATGGAGAGAGCCATCAGAACATTCATACACTTCCAACATTCATTTTCTGAGAGATAACCACCTACTCATGTGTTGAGACCAAGATATTCCATTCCAACCATATGAATCTTGATCTCTAGCCTTTTCCAAGTTGCTTTCCACTCAAATTTTCTTTCCACCAAATCCAAATCAGTGAGAGAGAGTTGAGAGTTGGGGAGACTATCATTTGAAGCACAAGAGCAAGGAGTTCATCATCAACACACCGTCTATTACCTTTTGGAGAGTGGTGTCTCCTAGATTGGTTAGGTGTCACTTGGGAGCCTCCGACAAGATTGTGGAGTTGAACCAAGGAGTTTGTACAGGCAAGGAGATCGCCTACTTCATGAAGATCTACCCTAGTGAGGCAAGTCCTTCGTGGGCGATGGCCATGGTGGGATAGACAAGGTTGCTTCTTCGTGGACCCTTCGTGGGTGGAGCCCTCCGTGGACTCGTGCAACTGTTAACCTTCGTGGGTTGAAGTCCCCATCAACGTGGATGTACGATAGCACCACCTCTCAGAACCACGCCAAAAATCTCCGTGTCTCCAATTGCGTTTGCACACTCCAATCCTCCCTTTACATTCTCGCAACTTGCATGCTTTACTTTTCGATGCTCATATACTCTTGCCATGCTTGCTTGAAATGTATTGTGAATGTTTAAACTTGTGCTAAATCTCTACCTTAACTTGAGGAAAATAAAAATTGCTACTTTTATTTGTTAAGAGTCTATTCACCCCCCCCCCCCTCTAGACACCTCTTCTCGATCCTTTCAGGGCGTCGCCCCAAGGAAGCGGCTCCGCCTCGCCCTTCTTCAGAGTCACTCGACTCAGCCTCCGCAGGGGGGTGCCCCCAGACCTCGTAGCGACCCCGGGGGAGCGCGGGGAACCCTCGACCAAGTACTCGGTGGTGGCGGCGGCGGAGAGATCGCAGAGGAGCTCGCTCTGTGATGGAGGAGAAGTCTCCTCTACCTCATCCACGGTTGCCTCCGAGTCCTCCTCCCCCTCCTTCTCAGAGCCCTCGTTGAAGGACACTGGCACCGGGGAGCTTGGTCGGCATGAGCCCCAGCTTGTTGAAGACGGGCACGGCAATGGCCGGCTCCGCCCCGTCGCCGCGGCGGTACAACGGAAGGTAGGCTGCCGGGAGGCCACCTAGATCCTTCTCAAGCAAAGTACACATGGCCTTGCCCAGCTCCTCGCCTGGCAGGCTCCTAGGCGCGGTAGAAGGTCGTCCTGCACGCCCTTGAAATCCCACATGGGGTGTGAGTGCGCCTGGAGCAGGGCCAAGCGCTGCGTCAAGAACTCCCTGACAATCATGGCCCCCGTCAGCGCCCCGGACTCCAGGTCCGCCTACATCATCCTCTGGACCGGCGCCGCCCAGGGGTCAGTGAGCTTCTCATGGGCCCACTGGACCATCTTCTCCGTCATCGTGGTTGGTAGCTCTAGCCAAGTGTGGAGGCCCCTGGCGTCCATGTAAATCCATTTGCACCGGAAGTCCTCCACCTTCTTCCCGGCCCTCATGAGCGCATTGCCGCTATGGACCGCGGAGAAGGAGATGCACCCTAAGCGTTGGGTCGATTCGTGGATCCGGAGGTAGAAGAAGTGGCAGAGCAGCGCAGCGGAGGGCGCCACGCCCACGAACGCCTCGCAGTAGAAGGTGAAGATTGATAGGAGGAGGATGGAGTTGAGCTAGAGGTGTAGAGCATGGATCTGGTAATGGTCAAGGACGGAGAGGAAAAACCTGGAGAAGGGCGGGACGAGCCCCGTGAAGATGTTGTGTAGGAAGAAGGGATAAAATGTCCCCGGCAAGGTCTCCCGCTTGGTGGAACCAGCCCTAAGCACTATCTCCCTCCCCTCGTTGTCGTTGCTCGCCATCAGCGGGAGCACGGCGGCAAGGTGCCCCGCCTTGGTGATGGAGGACGTACTAAGGGCTGGCGCGGGCGAGGAGGCAGTATGCACGAGCGGAGCGGCGGGCTTCACCGTCTTGGTCGCCATCAACGAAGAGCTTGAGGGAAAGATTCAGTGGATCTGGAGGCGCTCTTGGTGGGGAGAAAAGGGGATCTGGAGCAAGACGAAGAGAAGGCAATGAAGGCTCAGCGGCAAGTGCCAGACTTTTTGTCAGCCCGAGATGGTTGCCGAAGCAGCATGGGGAAGTGCAGGCGCCCACGTCCCATCAGGCGCCACGCCTCGACTCGGTCCGCAGGTGATGGGAGCCCGCGGCACTTCGCCCTTGCCCTTTAGCTTCGCCTCGAGGCCAAGTCTGAGCACGCCTTGGGCCTGGGGGCTACTGTCGGTGTTCTGGGAACCAAGGTACCCAGACCTGCCTGCCTGCGGTCCACGGGGTGGCTCCATCGACGGCCTGGTACATCCCGTCTTCGGCATCGACAAGACAAGACCCTCGCGAGGGGCCAAGCCTCGCGAGGCGGATGATGCCAAGACCTCCGAAAGGAGCGGCCTCCCTAGGCTGGCTCCTGAGGAGCGGAGATTCCTATGCAGACCCTCACCTCATGAGGTTGAGGTGACGCAAGCCAAGATGACTAAGGCCAGACGGGCGAGAGCGAGCGCAGAGTAGCGGGTTTCCTCTTTGGTGCTAAGGAGACAAGCACAGGCGCAGGGTCCCGTGGAATCATCCAAAGGTTTCCCTTCCCGTGCAATGAGACCAAGACCGCCAGGACGGCAGGACAAATGTCATCGCCAAGCCCACCACGGCGTCATGAGCAGAGGCTTTGCAGGAAAAGACCACCTTTCGTCATGATAAGATGTACTACTTGTCTCCCTTCAAACTTGGACACTGTGGGATCCCTTCCTGCCTTCGTTTTGGAGGAAGAGGACCGAGGCCACTATAAATACAGCTTAGCCACCACCATAGGAGGGGATCCGGAACCCGAACCCTCACTAGCTCACACCTAGACAAGAACTGACCTCCTAAGGTTATTCTTCCTCTGCACTAGTTCATCCTCAGCCCCTTGCGAAGCTAATCCACCCCAAAGCAGGAGTAGGTTCTTACACCGCACGGTGAGCCGAACCTAGGTAAACTGTCGTGTCTCTTCCCTTTTCCGTTCATCGAGCTAAGCTGTGAGAGCGACGCATTCGTTGGCTGGAGAGGTTGAGTTCTTAGCACATGCCCCTGAGTTTGAACCTTTCTTGGGTCTGCGGAGCCCTGAATCCGACGACCGAGGAGGAATGATATTCGACAGCATCATGAGCTAGCGGCTTAATCTTTAGATTGTTGTCGTCTTAAGACGGCGTGTACTTGTTTAAGTTTAGCTCTTCAATGAGCTTGTAGGCCATAGGCCGCATCTCTTGGACACATTAATTTAAGTCTTTTTCTTCAAAGGTTGACTGGTCATCCTTGAATTCTGGGCACCCGATGGCTATTTCCTCCGGGTCAAGCTCAGATTACCATGCTTTGGCCCGGCCAAGAGCAACGATGGCTCCGGCTTGGGCGGCTGATATTTTTTGTTCTTCAATCTGGCCTGGGAACGTTGACAGATGATCCAGAACAGTCTTGATTTGGCTCCGCGGTTTTCTATTTCCTCCTAAAGGCACAACACTACGGAGACTGCCACTATATAACTGCTCTGTTAGAGAGTAAATCGCCTTTAGCTTCAATAACATGTCTTGACCAAGACTTGCGCTCCTGGGGCCTGTTAAGAAGTTATACAAGAGTCACCGACGAGTTAGCAACGTACCATGCAAATTCTGTAACCCGCCTGGCT